>NC_086283.1:101734698-101907926 GCF_021018805.1 Prinia subflava | reverse complement strand
GGGCCCTCATCTCCAGGACCACGAGTTCCACAATAAACTGTTGGGAGCCCCTTGCAGAGGAAGGGCTTATTTCAGTCACAGAACCCTCATGCAATGGTTTGGGTTGGAAGAGACCTTAATTCCACCCCATTCCAGCCCTCCTCCCATTGCCAGGGAGGTCAGCCACTAAATCAGGCTGCTCTAGACCCTGTCCAGCCAGAGCTTACATCCCTGCTGGATACACCCAGAGGACACGACGTCTTCATGGACCTCTGCTCCAGGCACCCCACGCATTGGAGAGGAGTTAATATTCCTCTTTTTTAGCATCAAGAGCTGAGTTCTGGGCTCTTTGCTGCACCTTGGTATCTAAGAGCTCTGGATTTTCTCCCTCCTGTGCTCTGGATGCTGTGGGTCGATGTGATGTGACAGGGGAGAGGGTGATCCCCACTGAGGGCTGCTGCTCTCCAGCTCCTGCTCAAAGCCCTGTCAGGGTTAAACACCATCTATGAAACCCTGACCTGCCTGATGTGTCTAGGCCACTAAGTTCCACTATTTTTGGACATCCAGAGGGACCTACCAACCTCCCGTGTGGGTCCCTGCTCCTCCCCACTCTAATCCCAGCTCTGGAGCTCAGTGCTGGGTTCTCCGGAGCCAGCAACATCCAGGGGATGCAACCAGAGCGGGCTGTGACACCCAAGGGTGCCCAGAGCTTGGGATTTCCCCGTCTTTCCCCGGGAAGGGAGAGGTGGCAGCTCTCCCACCTCCCTGGACCTGGAGAGGGCAGCAGAGAAAAGCGGAGCGTCCTTGGCTGCGAGCGCCTGGATGGAGCAGGAGCAGCTGCGTTGCAGTATCCAAACACACTTCTCTGTGAGGAGGGTAATTTAGAGCAATTACACCGATTATTATTGCTTTTCTAATTAGTGCTTTTCCTACAGAATTAGCTGAGTGTTTTATTAGGAGCCGCTTGTTGCCAATAGCTTAACTGCTTCAGTACCAGTTTTTATCAAACATTAGAGTGGCTTAATTTTATTTTTTTTTTTCCCCTCCTCTGTGTGTAACCGGTTTTGTTATCTGGTTTCACATAAAAGCCCCAATTAAATATTCATTTTGCTTTGTTACATATGGCATTAAATTTTCATGAGCTGTATGTTCTCCTTGAATTTTGGGGGGGTGGTGGGCAGGGAGGAGAGGGGCAAAGTAACCCTTGCTCTCTTAAAGGCAGGGATGCACACGTGTGTTTTTTGCTTTAGTGATGGTGAGAGAACTGGGGAAAAAATAAAATAAAAAAGGAAAAGAAATCAACAGAAAAAGCTTTTTCTCATCTACAGTAGACACCCAGCCTGAAACCCACCAGCTTAAAGGAAAAAAAAAATGGTGATGCAGGTGGATTTTGGTTTCCCTCTTTGCACTGCGGCACAAGGTTGCAACATCAAGGCTGATCCCAGGGAAAAAAAAAGGCTCCTTGGTGGCAGAGAAGGTGATTTTTCACTCTCAGCCCCTTCCTCCCCCATCTTTTTTAAGTGTCTTTGAGCAAGTTTTGTGGGTCTGTAGCCCACACAATCCCTCCTCTGTTCAGGCAGGGTGTGAACTCATATTCTTGGTAAGGGGTTTCATCTTAGCAATGCAGAGGGAAATGGTTGGGATCAACAGTGGCTTGATCAGGGGATTAACAAAATTAGTAACAATTAAATCCTTACCCTCCTCTCTGATGAGGGGCTAAGGATTTAAAGAGCAAAATTCTGACTTTTTTTTTTTTTTCCTGAGCCACGAAATTTAAGTCATAACAGCAAAGATAAAACTGCATTTGAAGAAAATTCTATTGATATATCCCATAAAAATACAATTAAATACTTTCTTCAGAATAATACTTGTTCTTAAGACACCTTAGAGGTTTTTTGTTTGGTTTATCTTCCTTTTTTTTGTTTTTTTAATTATGTTTTCACTGTCAAGGGGAAAGTGCTGTTTTGTTTAATTTTTGACCAATTCTCTTTGGTCATTTCTTAAGCAGTGTCATGACTTTGTATGAAATTTAAGCACCCCCGTCTTTATCCTTAGAAAACAGTAATGCTTCCCATCTGTACTTTGAATTGTAAAGAGAAACAAAAACGGGAAAATGAGGAAAAAATATTCTTAGTTTTTCTCCCTCTTCCCTTGTTTTCACAGGAGGCAGGCAGGAGCGATGGGACTTGGAGAGCCAGGAAAAACCTGTCACCTTTTTTTTCCTCCTATTACCCTCAAAATGAGACAAAATCATCCAGTTGTTTTCAAAATCTTGCAGTGTGAATATTTTTATGACTTTTAATGGTAATACAGGGTGTTTTAACACAGGATACAGAGGAATTCCCATGTCCTGCACAAGGTGCTGGGGTGAGCCTCACATCTCAATAAAGGGATTGATACTATTACCCGTAATAAAAAAGTTTCTAACTGGTGACATTTCTGCCAGTTCTGGGTGTCACAGCCATGCCTGACTGCCTGTTGTGGGCTTGAAGAGCTGCCTTGGGCAAGTAAAAACCTTTTTTTCCTGTTTGAGGGCAAAACCTCTTCAAAGTATTTGTCCAGCAAACCAAATGTCCTCAGTGTTTCTGGATGCGACCTGCACGACTGATTTTATACATTATAATTGAATAATTAAACGTAACACAGCTTAAGTAAAATTATTAATTAGTTACATGTAACATGATTTGAGTAAAATTGTACGTGTTTGTGCATGTCTCGCATTACACGTGTATTTATATATTTATTTAGGGACACATTTCTCCGCAACGTCGCGGGATAACTACTCGGCAAAACGTTGACTGGGATATCAAATCCTCCGAATTATGCCCTACTTATGGGGTTTCCAAAAGCGAGCTTTAGAATAAATTCCAGGGGATAAGCAGGATGGGAAATACGCGGGCTAATATGTGCACACGCGTCGCGAGCGGCGCCGCGGCAGCGGCTCGGGCCGGGGAAGGCGGGAAGATAAATGAAATTCATAGTCAATACATCATTTCTTATCCCCCTCTTGGGGCAGAGGGTTCAGGTTTTGTTTGGTTTGCATTCCTTTTTTTTTTTTTTTTTTCTTTCCCTGTCTGTGACTTCTTTGCAGTTATCTCTGAATGTGAGAGTAGGAGCAGGGAGACCTCGGGGTGCCTGGTGGGACCATCCCAGCCTTCCCAGGGTCTTCAGGCACATCCCTGATACTTGGGGATGTGCCCCTCGTGAGTCCTGATTTTGGATAATGTCCTATATTTATTTTTCTTTTTTTTTCTTTTATTTAAAGTCAGCCTCAATTAATAGTGCCTTTCTTTGCATTAAATAGCAAATTTTAAACCAAGCTTAGCACCAAAGAACTATGGAGCATATTAAAGGAGGAGAACACAGATCATTCCCATGTCAAAAGGTGAAAAAATTCGCTAAATAACATTTACTAAATTGTGTCAAATTAGACAGATTTCTTTCCTAGAAACAAAATGCTCAAACATTTAGAGGCAGAGCATTAATATAAGTTAATTTAAATGGGATGTTTAAATTTCTAAACAGTGTTTTGAAATGATCCAAAATTACTTGGAAAATGTAAAGCCCTTGTCACCACTGCCCTCTTTGGAAAAAAATTATGTGAAAGTAGGATCAATATTAAACAACCCTTCAAAATACTTTTCCCATCTTTAAGGGAAAAACAAAACTCTTTTGCTTGTAGGTTTCACATGCTGTTTTTATCCCAGTTTCAGGGGCTAGAAAATAAAGGAGAACTTTCAGTTTGATCCCTAGGACAGTGGATGGTTGGTGGGGAGGACATGGGGGACCCTGGGCAGGATGGATGTTTGAGTGGCTCATCTCTCCACCAGCATCCAAGCAAAGGGGTTTTTCTGCCCTGGCTTTGTCTCCCTGTTAGTTTAAATATGTTTTTTTTCATAGGTTGCATAGATAAATGTGGTATTTTCAAATTCTCTTCTGCTATCACATGCATCCAGCCTGGCCTTGGGCACTGCCAGGGATGCAGGGGCAGCCACAGCTGCTCTGGGCACCCTGTGCCAGGGCCTGCCCACCCTCCCAGGGAAGAATTCCTTCCCAATATCCCATTTAACCCTGTCCTCTGGCAGTGGGAAGCCATTCCACCTTTCCAATGTCCCATTGCCACATGCCCTCATACAAAATCCCTCTGTCTTCCTTGTAGGATGAGATAAAAACCTTCAGGAGAGGAAAATTTCCTCGTATTTGTGACAACAGGGGAAAAGCTGAAGCCGTTTGCATGATGAAGTGCCCAGAATTACTTTTCAAATTGTTACTCACCTAATTGAATTGTTGCCCAGCCTGGCTGTGGCTGGCCCATCCCTGGAATTATCCAAGGCTGGGTTGGAAAGGGCTTGGAGCAACCTGGGATAGTGGAAGGTGTCCCTGCCTGTGGCAGGGGAGTAGAGTGATGCATCTTGAAGGTCTCTTCCAGCCCAGCCATTCCAGGAGTCTGTGCTCTTATCTTCTCAAAAGTCTGAAGATGGGAAGAAAGGACAAAAATCTACTGGGAAAGGCAAAAACGCCACTAAAACTCCATTTTGTCCTTAAAAAGAGCATGTGGTTTAGACTTGAAAAAAAATTAAAATATAATATATCAAAAGAAAAAAAAGTTATTTGGGATCCACCGAATTCTGCGTAGCTAACCAAAATTTCTCAAAGTCACAAATGCAAAAAAAAGGCCCCTTGTTTAGACCAAAGCTTGAAAAGCACAACTCTGGACTAGGTCTGTGCTCTGTATTCCCAGTGAGTTTTCCCATTCCTAAGCATGAAGGTGAGGAGGCTGCCCCTCTGACCTGTGTAGTCTGGGAACAGGTTCACAGGTAGGCGTCTCCAAAAGCCAGATCCTAGAATCTGGGGAATAAACAGGATGGAGACACACACAGGCTGATAGTCACAGGGTCAGCAAAGCTGTTCTTTTAAGTGTTTCAGCAGAGCAAGGCAGCCAGGGATGAATTTTGACTGCTGCAAGTTTGGTTGCTGCAAATTCACCTCCACCTGGGGGTTGTGGCTGAGCTGGGATGCTGCTGTGGCTGGTGCTCTTGGAAGGACCAGGCCTGCCAGTGCTTTTGGTGGCCAAACAGGCACTGAGCAGGGCTTTGCTGCTTGCTGGGGTAAATGAGCCCAGTGAGGGGCTGCTGGGACAGTGCTGGGGCCAGCTGAGGAGGGCTGTGCCTCATTTGGGAAATCACAGAATCATGGAATGGTTTGGCTTGGAAGGGACCTTAAAGATTATGTCACTGCAGCTCCCCTGGCACGGGCAGCGTCACCTTCACCAGCCTGAGCTGCTCCAGTCCATGTCCAATCTGTCCTTGGACCAGGGATGAAGCAAATGCACACGTGGAATCTGTGGGTTTTTGGAGAAACTGACCAGTTTGAGATAGACATCACTGATTTCACAGCCACGAGGCAGTGAAGCAATGACTTGCAAACAGTGCTGGGCATGCAAGATTCTACTCTTCCCAGGCCAAATTTGACTGAGCAGCAGTCAAATCCAGGTCAAATCTGTTTTCACCTTGAGGCTGACGAGGGAGTTTCTGGCAGAGGTAATTTCTCTGGTTTCTCCAAACCCTGTTTCCCCACATGGAAGTGCACCCCTCGCTTGGGAAGAGCCATGACAGCTTTTTTCCCTCAGGTGGCAGCCACCCCTCAGGGATGCCAGGTGTAAGGACCACCTGGAAAACCCCCTAATTTTGGAGTCTGACGAACAATAACCCAAGGTGGGAAACATCCAGGGGTGGTGAGCAGTCCCTAAAAACCAGCACAGGCCACCTTTAGGTGTGCTGACCCCACAGCAAGGCAAGGGCACAGAACCTCTCCAGCATGAAGATCAGACCTTCAAACCCTGCAGGGTTTGGGTTGGAGGTTGGAAATTGGGCTGAGTTCCCTGGCCTGTGGCTCAGTGGCATGGAAACAGAAATGCCCCAGCAGGTTAAGAGCTGCCTCTTCCACCTAAAGGATGGAAAAAAAGAGGGAGAAAAAGCAAGAGAGAGAAAGAGCTGCTGCCATTGAATAATTGATGAGTTTCAGACCAATCAATGCGACAGCAGAGCAGGGCTAATTAAAGGTTTCTGAGGAATCCCTGTAGTAATTTACTTGAATGTAAGAAGTTCATATTCTCTCTCCCTTTTTTTCCCCTCCCTGTTCCCAGGAATTCCAGTTTTAGGCTTCGGCGGTCTCTAACCACCGCTCACTTTTCCCCTCCAGGGGGATGTTTGCTATGGAAATATGCAATTAATATTGCAGCAATCGTAATTGCTAATTATTAAAACAATGCTACCCCCTTTTTCATGGCCTACTTTCTTGCTCAAAATGATTTAAATAACAGGGAAAAGAAAAAAAAAAGAAAAAAGAAAAAAAAGAAGTGGAGACAAGGTGGCTGGGGCTCAGCTGAGCCAGGATTAAGTGCTGAGCATGCCTGGGTTTGGCTGTAATTCCATGAATTCCCACATCTGCCTGAAAACTAAGGGCAAGGTGATGCTGCTGGTGAATGGCCCTTGCCATAACCTTGAGCCATGCCAAAAAACCTCCCTGCAATGCTGGAACAACCTGAACCCACTCAGTGATGAGGCATGTGGATGGTCTGCCTGTGTTTCTGAAGCAGCTATCGAGGTGCTGTCCTGGTGCTGCCATGAAATATTAATAGTTGGTGATGAGGAATTAACTGTCAGAGGTGTAGGCTGTCAAGGGAAAGGTGAATCAGGCAGGGGAGGTGTGCTCAGTGCCAGGGACCTGGTCTGGGGGAGAGGATGCAGTTCCCTCCCACACCTGGCCAGGACTTGCCATCCCACAACAACAACAACAACAGCAACAATTAAAAAAAAGTTAGAAAATTAATTAATTAATTTAAAAAAAAAAAAAAAAAAAGAAAAAGTGGGGGCAGCTTTTTGGGTAGCCCAGATGTTGGGATACTGGGGGAGCAGAGCAGAGCACAGTCACCTCAGGGTGCTTCCCACAGGACTCAAAACCCCAAGGTCAGACTTTGAGGTCCATCCTCAAGTTGTAGCAGGGCAGGTTTAGGTTGGCTATCAGGAAAATCTCTTCATGGAAGGGGCTCCCAAGCCCTGGCACAGCTGCTCAGGGCAGTGGTGCAGTCCCCATCTGTGGAGGTGTTTAAAAGCCTTATGGATGTGGCACTTGGGGACAGGGGTCAGTGGTGGCCTGAGCAGTGCTGGGGATGGCTGGACTCAATGAACATAGGGGGCTTTTCCAGCCTAAAGGATTCTGTGACTCTCTGATGGTCAAGAGCTGAAATGCTGAAACTGAGTTGCCCCCCATGCTCTGCATCCCAACCCTTTCCTAACCCATTGCTCGGGTCACACAGCAGGGAAACTGGACTCAGCTGGGGCAGGATGGAGGGAACTCACAGGTGGCACCACAGGAGGCTGCTGGATTTGGACCTGAGCGAGAGGTGAGAGGTGCCAGCACACAGAGCACCTGTGGAACTCCTTGGAGCACCTCCTCCAGCTGCTGCCATGAGGGCAGGACACCTAAATAACAGAGTGCACTCAACAGCAGCCTGGCCACGGTGTGAATGCTGGGGTGGTTCCCTCACCCTAGTGGGTGAGAGATGAAAATCCTGCTGCTGAGGGTGCTGGAGCTCAGCCATTCCTGCACTGACAGCAGGCTGCAGGGATCTGGGGGAGGGAATCTGCTGGGGGTTTCTGGAAGCAATGTATGTGGAAATAAGGCTTTAAAAAGTGCCTCTGTCTGTTGAGGCTAGTGACAGAGCTGTTTTATCCCGCACATAAATGAAAGCAAAAAAAAATTGTCGGGGTTATAATAAAACATGAGAGGCTTATGTATAAGCTAGGAAGCAAGGCTTTGAATGGGTTCCTGGTGGTCTCAGGTGGTGAAAGGTGTAGATATAATACAGCGAGCAATTAGAAACAGGTTGGCTATTAACTGGCTTACTTTGCTGGCTGCTTTGATGGAACTGACCTTTCCCTCCCAGCCCGTCCTGGAGCAGGTGACAGGTTGGAGAGTGCCTGGCCCTCACCCCTCCCTGTTAAGTACAGGTTTCAGTCCCACGTATCATATCCTCTCCTGCCAGGGGGGGAGGCTTTGGTGTGTGCAGAGCTGATGGAGTGATGGTTGAGCCCTGGCTCTAATTGCAGCGTGTAGCCAGTGCAAACCTGTGGTGGGGAAGGCAGGAGGAATGGGCTGAGCTCCCTGTTGCTCCTTCAAAAAAAAACCAAAAAAACCAAAAAACCCAAAAAAACCCAAAAAACAAAAAAAACAAACCCTGGTGGATCTGGGATGTTTGATGAACTTTTTCTTTTTTTGGTTTTTCTCATTACAATGGGATGCACCACCTCTAAAAATCCCTATGTGTTTTTTAGCACTGTCAAAGGCTCGTTATTGATGTTACTGGCTGATGTGCCTGCAATTTCTCCTATTTATCCTAGGAGTGAACGGGGAGCTCTGCTAAGAGACAAAAATTTTCCTGATTTGCTGAGTTTTTATTTTTTAAAGGACTTGAACTAAGTAATCTTTTCCTGCAGCTCACAAAGCTGCCTGGAAGTTACCTGATCTAGTTTCAAATCCACCACTGATCCTGCTGGGATTTGAACTGGGATTTGAACCAGTAATTTGAAGAAAAGCTTTCTGCTGCTTTCCTTAGGTGTGTTCTGCTTTCCACCACCAGGCATCTTGTTGGGTGACCCGTGATGAAGAGGCAGGATGGGCAGGGGGTGGTTGGTTTCTGCAAAGGGAGAAAGGGAATTGCTGCCAGTTCCAGTGGGTAGGGAACAATAGGTGTGGGGCTGGGCCTGGCAGAGGTGGAAGAGCTGCTGCTGTTACAGCTCCAGCCAGGTGTGTCCTCTGTCCATTTTGATGTTCACGACACCTGAAGCTGCACTGTTTCATCCACAATAAATACCTGGTCCAGGGAAAGGTGTCCCTGTCCATAGCAGGGGGTGGAATGAGATCAATTTTAAGGTCCCTTTCCAACCCAAGCCATTCTAGGATCCTGTGAAATGGAAAACACAGGTATAGAAGCAACTGAGAGGAGTCATTCAAGACTGCTGAAAAGCCAGGCAGGTAGCAGAGCCTGCTGCAGACCTTTTCTTAACCTTGTGCTAGTCAGAGCTTTAACCAACACATCTTCCAAATCTGCTCCCCTCACTTGGTATGTTCCTCACTTTTAACACAGCAGTAACACCTCTGTTGGAGTTTTGGGGAAGATCTGTTGTCAATTGTTTAAGAAAATTGCCAATGCTGATCCTTGCAGACCTGAGCACTCCTCTGAGATGCTGCCAAGATCCACAGCAGGCTCCCAGTGCCTTCCCGAAATGAATGATTGCATCTCCACCCAGAGCTGGTAGATGAACAGTTCAGATCTGCCCCTACATTCTGAGGGTCTTGGAGCCCATCACCAGGTTTTGGGAGGAAATCAAAACACACTCCTGTCCAGCAGGTGTGGGCCACCACGCTGATGGAACCATGTGTGCCAGGATCCTACTCTGCTCCTGGACAGCAGCAGATGGCCGAACAAACTCAACCCTTAATCAGGCAGAATTATGCCAACAAGTTAGAGGACGTTTGCCTTGAAATCCACACTGCTCGCCCACTGGGATGAGGCCGTTTGTTAATTAAAAGGTGAGGAGAAGCAAAACCAAACCCAAATTGGAGAAAGGGTGGCTGTGCCCAGCTGCCAGGTGGTTTTCCATCACCTCTACCCGGGTGCATGGGGAGGAGAGGCAGGCCTGACGTGGTGACAGAGCAGAGCTCCAGGACGAAGGGAGCACCCCGGAGGAGAGGAACTGGTTAAAGGGTGCAGCAGCAGGACCCAGGGCTGGGCTGGTGAGGGATTGGAGGGCTGTAATGATGCACGGGGGCTGCGTGGAAATGCCCACCAGCCCTGGGCGGCGCAGGCGGGGGGACGCGGCACCGAGAGGCAGAGGGAGCGTTATTGATGCGCTCGCCTCGGGGAGGGAAGTGGATAATGGATGTGGGATGTTGGCCGTGCTTTGTCATCAAACGAGGGCCCTGAAAGATGGTGCACTGGAATATTATCAGTCATTCCTTGATCAAGATGTAATGCTCTCGGGGTCCTTTTCTTTCTCCCGTTCTCCCCCCGCCGCAGCGGAGAACGTTTTTATTTCTCCCTCTTTGACCTCTTTGCTCCGGTGTTTGGGGTGCTTGGATCCATTCTGATTTTAACCAAGAGAGCACCACCCTCCCCTCTTCTCTTCCTCCCTTCCCCCAGGCCTGATAGTACTGGTGTGAATTTGAGGAAATCGTGTTCCCTGGTCTGTTTGGCTTCGTCTTGAAAAAACCTCTTGCTTTTCATTCCCCCCCTGCCCTGCCATTCTGTTAATAGATTATGTGTATGCATACAAATACTTAAGTTTTATTTCTATGGCACTATAGGTAAGAATTGTGCCTCCTAAACAAATAAAAAGGTCAGTTCCTGCTTTGAGATTGCCATAACACAGCAAGGGATGGCAAATAAGGGGTTTTATTACATCTCACCTGTATTTAGGCAAATCAAACAATTGCATTTTTTACAGCCCTGCGTAATGGCCTGATGCAACCAAATGAGACCTCTCTCCCGGGGAGTTTAAGCAGCATATTAGCTTTATCACTTGATGACCCATAAAATGGTTGTGCACCCCTTAGTGATTACCTGACTTACTCAGCACAGCTTGGCAGGGAGGATATTTAAACATTTTTTGCATTATCGTTTTCACAATGTCATAGTTTCAGTCATCAGCCTTTCAAAGGATGTGGCTTCCCTTTACCTCTTCATATGGGGTATTAGACCAAGGAAAAGGGGGTTGGGAAGAGAAAAATAAGGCTTCTTCATATTTTGGAGGCAGAACTAGAATTTGGGGCATTCCCCTCCTGTCTCCTCTGATGATATTGCATTGTGTGAATAACTTTGTAGTTGTGAACCTCGTGGAGTTGATGGACAGGATAAATGCAGAAATGTTTCCCCTCCCACAAAGTGGCAGCAATTTGGTGTGTGCTGCAGAGTGGTGTTAAGATGCACAAGAGAAAAGAGGTGGGGATAAATCATCTCTGCACGTGGCAGGAGAGCTCCCAGCTCCTGGGCTGGTTTTCTGGGCTGCAGAGCTCTCCCCGCACCTTTGCACACTGCAGACAGCTTTGGTTGTGTTTATCATCACCTCTTCACTAATTATCTCCCAGCACAAGGTGCCACAGCACCACATTCATGTCCTTTGGTAACTTGGCTGGGGTTCATTTGCAGAAATGCCAGGTTTGGGGTTGCTCCCTGTCCGCAACAGGAGAAGATGCTGAGCAGACCCTCCCCAGCATCCCATCGAGTCACCTCTCATAAAAAATGAGAAATGTTGCATTTCTACAGCTGACAAAGAAATGTGCAGTTAGAGAAACTCTCTGGGCTGGCATTAGGAGGAGCATTTCAAAGCACTTATGGTCAAAGTTCTCCTCCAATCCATCTGGGGTTGTTTTTCCTTCATTGTGGATAACCCCCAAATAAAGGATGTAAGGGTGTAAGGGATGACAGCACCTTTTTTATATTTATATTATATTATACCTTTTATATTTCCTGTAATTCCCTCACACTGCAGCTGAAAATGTAGGAAAAGGTGATGCAAAAGGGATGTGCTTCAATGTGCTCCAGAGCAGTTTTTGAGAGAACAATAATAACCTTGGAGGAATTAAATCCAAAAACTGGGTCTTGGGACAAGGACTTTTAATAACAATGCTTTTGAGCATCTCAGTTTTCGGGAGTTGCTTTGTGTGTAAAGCAAGTTAGAGAAAAAATGGGGATTTTGTTCATTTTGTTGAAAACTTCAAGGTTTCAGAACTCACATTTTGCCAAATTCAGATAAAAAAGAAAAACTGTATTTATAAGCAAATATTCTGATACCTTTTAAGAGAAGCTCCGCTGATTATTTGGTTTATTTAGCTGATTATTTAATGAAAAAGAAATCCAAATTTAAATATAAAGCTGCTGAAGGCCTGAAAAGAAGTATGACTTGAGATGAAATAAAATATCTTGGAATGAGACATTTCAGTATTTTAAAAAGTTTTTCTATTTCCTTATAAAAAACATTTTGTTTCAATCAGTATGACAAATACTTTGTGTTTACTAGAAGGGCACTGCTCCTGGGAAATGCCTTCTCAGGATGAACTTATGGACCACTCTGTTTTTTAGGTAGGAACTTAGGGAGTTATTTACTCTTGCTTTGGATTTCTGAAGGATAGCTTCGCACTGATTTTGTGGCCCAGAGTTGCCCCCTGAGTTTGACTCAGTCACCAGACGTGCATGGACCACAGCTGGGAGGTCATGACTCCAATCTGCAGCCCCTAAAGGTGTTCTGGCTAGTCCTGAGGCATCTGGATACCTGTGTTTGGGAATTTCATTCCCATCTGCTTTGCAATTTGGCTTTGTACAACCTCTCTTGGGGGAATGATGCCCTGAGACTTACAGAGCTCCATCCAGCTGACCTACACCATTGGAGAATGGATGAGATGTCTGAGCAGCAGGGCTACTCACAGCCCTGCTGCCAGTGGGCCCAAGCGTCACCAAACACCACCAAACTTGTAGCTGACCCCAAAATTGCACCATCTTCGGGCTGCAAAGGAGGCTAGTGGTGTAATCTCTGCTGTTTGCCTCACTCACAGTGTCTCCACCTGCCAATGGCCTGAGGAACACCCAAGAGTGATCTTTCAGTCTTTGTGGAAAATTTGGAGGATGTGAGGTGAGGAGGGCAGCGAGACTGGTGAGGGGCTGGGAACACAAACCCTGTGAGGAATGACTGAGGGAGCTGCGGGTGTTTAGCCTGGAGAAAAGGAGACTCAGGGGTGACCTTATCACTCTTGATATCACAACTCCCTGAAATGTGGTTGTGGTTAGATGGAGGTCAGTCTTCTTCTCCAGGCAGCAGCTGACAGAACAAGAGGACACAGCCTCAAGCTGTGCCAAGGGAAACAGAGGTGGGATTAGGAAAGAGTTTTATATGGAAAGATAAAACACTGGAATGTTCTGCTCAGGGAGGTGGTGGACTCACCATCCCTTGATGTGTTTAAGGAAATACTGGGTGTGGCACTGGTGCCATGGTTTAGCTGAGGTGTTGGAGCTGGGTTGGACTCAATGATCTTGGAGGTCTCTTCCAACCTTGTGATTCTGCATGATTCTGTGTGATACCTTATCTTAAATAATTCTGAAACTGCACAGACCTCCCTATTCCTGCTGATCCTGTTTCATCAATCACGTTGAAACTTCACTAGTCTCTGTGGGAATTCAGTAGGCAGATACCACAAAGTGTTTGCATGGTACCATGATAGATCTTCTCTCCTCAGGTATGCACACTGAGCATATCAGTAGCAGGATTTCCTCCCAGGAGATAGACCCCAGGCCTTAGCTATAGACCACTGTCATATTCATTACCTTGGCACTGGTTCCTGCACTGGTTTGATCTCTGATGGCTCTGTAGGGAGCAGAGCCTGGTAACCAGAGCACGAGAGTGTTTTGAGGTTCTGTCACCAGCGAGGTGCAGTCACTTCAGGCAAGCCACCTCCTCCTGGATCACCAAAACTACACTGGCTCTTCAAACTTGTTGACACAGATGGGAGATGTGGGAATTTTGGAGGATTTTGACTCTTTGCTTGTATCACATTAGTCAGGGTGTGCTTCGCTTTCAGTCCCTGAGATTCAGTGGTATCTTGGGTTATGTAATAATAATAATAATAAAAAAGTGTATTCTATTTCATCTGTTGAAAGCAGTTGGGGAGATGTTTTTTCTTTATCTCTTGTAACTCCAGGGGGAGGAGGGCGGATGCCTTCTGATCACAGCCCAGCTGTTAAACCAGGTGGGGCAGTGTTTGTGATCTCTGTCACCACTGCCCACCCTCGGGGATATCTTCTGTTCATGGGCCATTGAGGCTCACCAGTGACTGACACATTCCATCATCCATTGGGAGATGGAACACCCAGTGGGGAGGAGCCAACCATTCCCTGCCCAGATAAAAATGGGGACACAGGGACCCCAGACATTCCTCTTTTCCACTGGATTCCCAGAGGAAGACTGGACTCATCTCACCAGCACTGAACCTGTCTACAGGATCATCTCTGCTCCAACAGAACCACATCTGTCACTCCAGGAGGATTTATTTGGACTGCTTCCAACACCCTGCCCAACAGGGTGTCAGGTCGTATTCCTGACTGTCAGGGTTTTCTAGGACTTTTGTTTGTTTGCCTGCTTGTTTTTTGTACTACTGAGTTCTATTTTTTAATATTCCTAGTAAAGAACTGTTATTCTTATTCCCATATTTTTGCCAGAGAGCTCCTAATTGCAAAATTATAATAATTTGGAGAGAGGGAGTTTCACATTCTCCACTCCAAGGGAAAATCCAGTTTTCCCTGACAGATACCTGCCTGTCCAAACCAAGACAAGCAGCTTGGGGAGAGAGGAGGTGGAAAGGGTTTCACACAGGAGTAATGAGAGAAGGTCGCTTGGGAATATCCACAGGGACATTGGGATTCTTCCGTCCATTGGAGCAACGTATATGGGGGTAGTTTTGAGAAAGGGATCTGTACCAAAAGGGTTGTTAGAAGGAACATGATGGGGAGTCCCGTTTTACTGGGAAATGTCCTGTAGGTCAGAAGGAAGGGAGATGTCAGCTGCTACTTCCATTTCTAGTGACTGGTTTCTCAAAATCCTCTGGTGCACAGGGATGTCATATTTTTGCTAAATTTATTTGGTAGACAGCTGGACCAGATGATAGTTGTAGGTTCCTTCCAGATGACCTATTCATGAGCTGTGGTGGCAGAGTCACCACTGCTGGGGGTGATCAAGGAAGAACTGGACAGGGCACTTATTGCCAAAGTCTGGTTGACAAGGTGGTGATCAGTCAGAGATTGAACTCAGTGATACTGAAGGTCTTTTCCAGCTTAAATGGTTCTGTGAGTCTACAGTTTTTTGATTTGACCCTATCTCTCATTTAATATCTGTTAAATTACTGTTAAGCAAGCCCATCCAGCCATCCTAAATTTGCCTTCTCTGGAAAACATTTAAAGGGTGAAGGCTGCTCTCTGTGAGTCACCAACTGGAAAGTGATCACAGGCTGTACTGATCTGAAATGGGCCCATCAGGCTCACTGAGTACAACTCTTGGCCCTGCACAGACACCCCAACAACCCCACCCTGTGCCTGAGAGTGTTGCCTAAATACCCCTGGAGCTCTGGCAGCCTTGGGGCTGTGACCATTCCCTACAGATGGTGTTAACCCATTTCTAACCTGTTTATAATAACCCACATTTTCTTCTCATGCTCCAAAGGCTGAAGCTTCTGTGCCTTTTTCCATTTATTGCTGCTCCACCAGAAATGACTATCACCTTAGAAATTACTTAAATCATTTTTCCAGCTTGCTTTTGGGTGTCAAACCAAGCAATGATCCAGGAATCCGAGATAAATGTGTCAATTTAAGCAATTCTTTTTTTTTTGTCGTCTTTGTATTACAACTTCACCCAAATGCTTCCTAAATCAGGACTCTGCTTTGGATCTGACAATTCTTTGATGATTTCTGAGACTTGGAGCAAATATTGCAGCTGGCTGCTGAGGGGCTCTGCTGTGTGGGCTAGTTTGTGGAAACAAATTCCTAACTATTCTGGTCTATAAATCCTGAGCCTAACACCATGAGACTTTCATCAGTGAATTCACTCCCAGCATATTGGCATTTTAAGTTTTTGACAATCCCATTTAACCATCTATATTGATTGCAGGTTTGGGTATATAAAAAGGAGCCTTTTTCAGGGGGAATTTGAATTCCACCGGAGTAGAAGGAAAGCCCCAGATCACGCCAATGCACTTTGATACTTAATTGGCAATCCTGGGATAGTGTAACTTCAATTAAAGTGAAGCCATCCTGCATACCTGTCTACTGACCTGAGTTCCTGCATGAACATGACGATGTTTGATAATGAGCACAGAGAGCACACAGTGTAACAGCCCAAGGCAATGAGTGTCCCTGAGGCATGAGGTATCAACTCTCCTCAAGGCACCCGTTCCTTTTATTTTTCTTTTTGTTATTATTATTATTATTTCTTTCCCCCTGTAGTGGCTTTACCCACCTGTAATTGCAATAGAAGGAGGGAGCCAGGAGATATTTCTTTGCAGACGAGACAGTGGTTGTGTTATTATGGTGTATTATGTTACTTTCCATTAGACCAAAAACTTTTCATCTCTAACCCTAGGAGGTGACCTACAGTAAATACAGTGTCGTATTTAGCTTTTGTAAATAGCTTAGCTCTCATGAATGTTTTATAGTGGGGTAAATATCACATTCTCTCCACTTATTTACATCCGCACAGCATCACAGAAGACTTGTTGGTATTAAATATTAATTGTAAGCTTTAGTGAATCTATGCTTTTGTCAAGAGTGCACCGGGCCACACATCTTTTTTGGCCTCACACATTGAGAAACCGCATGATCTCCTGAAGAAAGAGCTGGAAGTGCACTGTCAGTGTTTTTAACCAAACTGGCCCCAGCCTGATGGCTGCAGCTCCCACTCCTGTCACCCAGCTGGGAGGAGGGAGAGAAGGCACAGGGAAAGGTGTACAAGGCTGACCCAACTCTTTGGCCTTAGTCTCTGTGCCTCTCACATCCCAGGGCGAGTCCCTGTGGAAGGATTTTGGAGATTTATGGAGGCCAGGACAGGTCAGCCAGCCTGGCTTCCTCTGTGTCTCAGTCCAGTGACCTTCTCGATTGAGCCAAGAACTTGTGTCTGCCTGAAGTATATCTTACTGGGAAGCAACCACATTTTTGGCTGGAAGACATTAATCAGTGGTGAATCCACCATGTCCCCTGGTACACTGCTATTACTTGATGTATTGTAATTAATTTCAGGATTACCAATGATTTCTAATGCCATGCTGCAATTTTCCTGGTTTTTTTTTTTTTTTTTTTTTTGCTTCTAGGCATGAATTTTTGTTGTGCTTTCCAGGTAGATTTGCAGATCTTGTCTTGTATCTTATACTTTCCTCCTGGGAAGGGCAAGTTCTTGATGTCCTGATGGAGGGTAATAATTCCACTCTCACTCTGGATGTGCCTAATGGATGGACCTCTTGGTCTCTCACTGTTTCAAATTGTCCATGGCATTTTTTTTTATTATTTGTCAATTCTTGCATCTCATCTAATTTAGGGCTGGGGGATGTACTCAATACTCCAGGATCAGTCTCTCCCTTGTGCATAAAAGCCACTTTTTCAGCACTGAGTCTTCCTCCAGAGTGACCGTGACCCATTACAAGTTTTGGTTTCAAAGCTTTTTAAATCGAACCCAAAACTTTTCATTGACAATTTTTTGAGGAACTGCTGGGGATTGAGACCTACTTTTGAATATGAGCAACACTCTGAGAAGTGCTGTTTTTACTGTCCATGAACACAGCTTGTGTTTCCTCCTCAAACTCCAGTATGACTTTTCTCAGATAATGGTCATGGATTTTTGGGGACCCATGTGCTCTGTACACCCAAATAAATTTGCACCAGGGCATCATTTCAGACATGTGAGTAAGGACAGAGATGTCAGCATCTGTGTTATTGGTTGACTTCAGTAACATCTCACTCACCTAATATTGACTGATTTCATGTTCACCCATACTGGTGTGTCTCTGTTGCTTCCCCCTGAGTCTCTGCTGAATTACACAAATGTGGGAGAGCAGAAAACAGGAAAATTTTAAACAGGTTAAACAGGTTAAAGACCAGCGAAGGAGACAAGGGTCAATATCTTTGAGATATTATTTTTAAAATATTCCTCTAGAATGTTTTACAGGCAGGATGAATTCTTTCTTTTTCTGCCTGTTACTTGTGCTGGTTGGGGCCATTGTTTATGTTCTGGCTGGTATTGGAAAGGTGGTTACTTAGACATGGGGGAAAGATAGGGTAATGGAGTTTTACAGCATTGATTTTACATTTTTTTTTTATTCATTCTGCACTTAAACCCCTCCTTTCCCCATGAATACATTATTTAAATGGTTGGTACATAATTTTTTAATGAGATGTTCCCTAATCCATCCGACCAAAGACTAGGAAAACTATGATTACAAAGAGGGACAAAAAGCTTCTGGTTTTGTTAACTGCCTGATTTTCTGATTTGTTGATTTTGGGGACCTTTCCTTTGGCAAGAAATGCTTTTTCTGCCCCACCTGCCCCTAACCCATTAAAATGATTGCAGGAACCAGAGCAGTTGCTGGTGCATGCTGGAGATTGTCAAGGGATTCTTAGACCAGAGCAACAACCTCGTAATTTTTAACCAATGCTAATCAAGTTTTGAAGCCTCCATTATGCCCTGGTCCAGGGGCAAACTAAACTACATTACAAAACACTTAAGCCCTGTGAAAAATTTCCTGACCTCTGAAATCTCTTATGACCTAGTTGCAGCTTCACAATGTCTAGCACTAATCTCTCCATTAAAGCCTTTTCACCTATTTCCTAAACTGCTGTACAATGTATGTATTTATACAAAAGCAGCAGCTTTCAGAGCCATTAAAGGCTCAAGCCAAAAGTAAAGATGATTTTCTTATGGCTGAGGATGTCTGACAGCCTTGGGGGGTTGGACAACACCATATTCTTCAGCTGACCCTTATTTAAGACAACCTGTGAGTGTCAGGATTACGATGCTAAGATTACTGTGGTATTTAAATATTATGTTATTAGTCAAATACTGGCATGTATAAACCCAAGATAATTTGGGGGGAGAGAGGATTGGGGAAGGGGGGAATTCACTGTCAAGGCTCAGATTTAAGCTGTTAGATTCAGCTTACAACTGAGACTTTAAAAATATGCTTTTCCCCACTTATAAACTACTATTTATATTTACTGCAACTTAAATAATTCCTCTCAAGTTTGGTGACCCTGCTTTCTTTTAATTCACTAATTGCCTTTCTAATGGAATCAAATGCATTGCACTGGTGGGAGAGTGTGTTAAATCCTCCTCTTCACTTGGAGGGAAGGAGAACCTGAAATCTGTGTTACTCTCCACTATTTTTAAATTCCTGAAACTCTCAGAACGCTTACAAATAACAGTCAAGAGCAGTCAGGGCTTTTATCTTCTGAGGAGGAGCACACCTGCCAGCTGAGCAGAGGGTTTGCTTGGCTGTGAATAAGTAGGAGGAAAACCAAATTAGGAGTCTCTTCCAGACTCACCTTGATCCTTCAGCCTTTCCACAGGCAGAGCAAGGACCCACATGAGATCAGAGGAATTGCCCTTATGATTTTGTTTTTCTCCATCACATGGGCAGAGTGATAGGTCCAGCTCCCAGCAACCCAGCCATCAGTGTCTGAAGGTGGATGGGATGATTTTCACCTTGACACAGGCACAGATCACCTGCTTTGCAAAATAACTTTGTAAGAAATCACGGTCTCATTTGTTCTGCAGGTTCATGGAATAATGACCCTGTGGGGAATGGGGCCTGCTGTGTCTGCACCACCTTTCCTTGAGGAGAAACAGGACCCACCCAAACCCCCTGCAAGCCCCATTTCAGTTCCTTAACTTTTGAAACCACCCTTAGAGGTGGCCTAGTTTAGATACAACATCTCTAGGACTCTTGGACTCCTCCTCTGAAAAATCAGAATTCAGAGCCCCTCAAAACCTGGTGCAAAATGCAGGGACCAGAGCAAGATGTTTTGGAGCAGCAAATGGACAGAAATGAGTTTCCAGGGAAGCCACTGGCACTGCCTGCACTGCCTGAGGTTGTGCCACTCGCCTTCCCTTATTTTCCCACTTTTTATTGGAGTTATTTTAGTTGTCATTCTTCACAGTGCTGTGGTCTCAGGATCCAGTTAAGCAAAACCCACATTATCCACACTACCTAACAGTGTGACATCTGTGAATGGCTTTCTAATTACTCAAATAAATCAGCATGATTGGAAATTCTTGAGATTTTATTGGGAAGGAAATTTATAGTAATTAAACCAAATTAATTTTGGATTTCTGTTAATCCAAAGAAGGTTTTGGAAGCTTTGGGTTAGACCTGCATTTTCTCCCGCAAGTTATGTGGGTGAAAGAATGAGAAATTAATTGATTTTGGACAATAAGATGATGATAATAGGAGAATCTTTCAAATGAGCTTGCTATGCATCTTTCATCAACTGCAGAGTGTCTTTTCTGGCATCTAAAAATATCATTCAGGGCTTTTACTAGAGATTCAAACAGACTGAAAGGAATCTTTTTTAATCAAAATAAAGAACCCTTTTTAATTACTCAGACTCCTTCACAGTTGGAGGTAATAATTGTCTTACGTTCTTAAGTAGTGCTGTTATTAGCCTGCCCTGGGGCTCTTCTATTTTCCAGAAGTTGGCATCGCTCTCTGCTGAATGCCAGGATAGAGCCTGCATCAGCTTAAATATTTCTGTGTCTTCGATGCTGGGAGTGATGCAGGCTCAACTCAGCCTCTCCCTTCAATACTGCCAGTCCCAAAATACCTGCACACCCCAACAGGACCCAGTCCTAAACACCAAGGGATGGTAAACTCATGTTCTGCAGAAAATTATGTTTTCAGGTCCTCCTGCAAGACCATTCTCTTTCTTTTTTCTTAAGCACTTTATAATTTTTTTTGTTGGGATTTTCTTTTGGTTTGGGGTGGGAAGCTTTGGCATATAAATGCCAGTCAAGTGAAAAATTCCTTTTTCTCTCTATTTTTTGCTATGCATTTTAAACCTTCCCTCCAAGACTGATGGAGGGGAAAGGAGAGCACACAGGCCATGTCCCTCCTCTGTGGCTGCACAGGTGGAGGTTTGCAGACTGTTCTGCAGGATTATCAGAGTGGGAGTGTACATTTTTTTGGAGGGAAAGCAGCTTTGTGGGACCAGGTTCTGCTGTTCTTCATGAAGACCACCTCAATGCCTGCTAGAAATCCAACTGTTAATATCTGACATGAAATTAACTGCTCTGGGAAGAGTATTGCAGACTCTGAGAAAGGATTTGGAATATTTATGCAGATTTTTGTGTTGTCTTCGTGTCCTTGGCCATGGATACTTCTTCTTGGGTCTATTTGCTTTTGTCAAAACACTTCTCAAGTGGATGCTTTTGTTGTTTCTTCTTTTTGTGACTGCTGCCAATGCTGAACAGTATTGTGTTTTCAATTGAAATTGATGTTAGTGAGAGCAGGATTAGCCAGAAAGCCTTTTGGCTTATCACACACCAAAACTCAGAATATAGGTGTAATATCTGTGGGCTCAGATTCTGTCACTTCAGCAGCTGCAATCTTTTTAGTCACCAGTGCTCTTAAACAAGAACCCCGTCCTTTTTCTCTGTTGGTGTGAAGGTGAAACAAAACAAGGCTCATCCCAAACTGCTGAGAGAAGGGGTTGGATGTAGAACCAAGGCATCCTGAGACCCATGTTACCATTTTCACCCTACCAGATGTTCAGTTCAGCTCATCCTCATTCAGCCTCCCTTTTACACTACCTTAAAATTACACAGTAATTTTGGTTGGAAGGAACTCAGTGTGTTTAGCTGCTGTGAGAGGGGGGAAAAACACAAGTCCAGGAAAATAAGTAATTCACCACATAGAGCAAGACCCATTGGTTATAAGAAAGTCTACAGAGAGAGGGAAAGAAGAGCATGAAGACACTCACTCTGTGCCTGCAGAAACTGTGTGTTTTGGCCCAATTATTCAGCAAGGGGGTGTGGTAAAGAGTGACTAAATCAGCTGTGTCAGAGCATCTTCTGAGGCTGTGGCACCTGAGATGGGCTTGGTGGAGGGCCAATACCTCCAAATTAACAATTGTTGACTGCCTTTGATGGGGAGCTGGTTGCCCTGGCAGGATGAAATGGTGGTGTTTCCATGTTTCACATCAAAATCCAGGGAAATCCTTGTTCTGTATTAGTGGAAATAAGAAACTGGTTTGGATATTTTGGTTTGGGAGACATCCTACACTCGATGTACACCAGGAGCTGGTGTAACTGCTGCATTGCAAACCCTTGGCACAGCCAAGGAAAGACCTTCCACTGGGGCAACTTCATGGGCTTGAAATGCTTTCAGTAAATCATGGCAAGTTCTGGGTGAAAATGCAGGAGGCAAAGAGTTAAGCTGCTTTCATGTTCCAGGTACTTTCCACTAAAGAAGCCCCATATCAGAGTGCTGTATCTTTCTGAATGTGAGTTTAGACTGCTTTTGTGCTAATGCATTTATATTGTGATTGTGAAAAGCTTTTTTTAAAGAGGAAGATAAATCTTACCCAAATCTGATAATCATTTTTAAAATTCTCTGCTCTGAGATTTATGTTGCTTGTTTTTTTCCCTCCCTCTGACTAGAAAAAAAAAAGAAAAAAACCCACCAGAAATAAAAAGGAAAAACAACAACCCTACTGCATCAAAGACAGAAATAATGGCTTGTAAGTACTTAAAAGCTTATGGATAGGAAACTTAAAAAACTGGTCGGATTCAAACCAAATCCTATCAGATTTTCTTGGTTCTCATAAACCTTTAATCAGCTCCCATGGGGCATTTTTGCTAACCATAAAACATGTGATTAGAAGACACATGAACTACTGGAATTATGACAGCGAGAGGGGCTTTGACTTTAGCCCGACTTAGGGACGGCAGCGCCAGGAGCCGTGGCAGCGCTCTGCCCCAGGAGGGGACACACCACACTGCCACCACCAGAAGCCAGCAGGGTGACAGGACCCTCACTCACTGTGTGAGGGAGGGGCTTTCAGAGCCCAGGCATCCTCCTGGAGTGAACCTGGGTGGGTGCTGGTAGCCCAATGCTGTGAGTGGGCCACGGGAATGGGGTGGCCCACAAAGGAAAACAGCAGAGGGCTGGGATGATCCCCATGGCAGGATGGGAAATGTGGTGCTTTTACCAACCCTTTCTGTAAGATGATACCTGGCTGGCAAGTGCCAAGTGTGGCCCAGGGTATCTGGTGGTATCCTGCCCCATCCGGGTCCAGCCTCTGAGCTTGACCCAGCCTCTTTCCATCTCAGGGTTTGGTTGGTTTAAAATACCAGTTTTCTGGGGCAGGAATTCCCTCATATGAGTGAGTGTTATTTGGAGCTTTGGAGCTGAGTGTAATTTAGTTGAGATCTCTAGGTGTTTTTTTTGATTTATATTTGCCTGGGCACTGAGACAGAAGAGATTTTGAATTTGAATCTTGGAATCACAGGATGGTTTGGGTTGAATGGGTCTTAAAGCTCATCACATTCCAAATACCCTGCCATGGGCTGGAACACCTTCCACTAGACCAAGTTGCTCAAATTAGGCTGCAAATGGCTCCATGGCCCCTTTATGGGAGAAGATAAGTATTTTAAAATTTACTTGTAAAGGTCCTATCCATCTACCCATAGAATAGAAGTATGCTGTAAATAGCATAGAAATCACCAGTGTGGTAAATATAATATATGGTAAATATAATTTGGCATTCCTCTGTGTTAGGTGTTACTGACGAATGTGAGAAATTCTCTTTCTGTCATTCAAAAGCAGTCTTATTTGGAAAAAAAACCCCTGTGTCTAGAGATGAACAGGCCTTTTAAAGATATTAATATATAGGCAGAGTTGCATGTCCTGTCTTTTTAACCAGGTGAATATGCAAAGCTGGCATTTTAAAGGAGAAAAAGGTTCAGTATGTACAGACCTGAAAGTCTGGTTGGGTAATTTCATATTAGGCAAAACTGCTGATCCTTTAACTGACATCACTGCATGTTAAGAATCACCCCACAAAGCCCATGTACTCTTTGTATGTGGATGTGATAAAGATTCCACTTAAATAAAAAGAGGCAGCATTACATCTCTGTTAGGATAAAAGCAAGCGACTTGAATCTATTACTAAAACCTAACGTAATCACTTGAGCACACCATGCAAAAATAATTCCAGGAATCCTGGATATGTGACACTGTTTTACTAAGCTGCTGGGGGACTGCATACATAACTTAGTTCATCTGCTCTAGTCTTCTCCAAATTCTGCAGGAATTTTCTTGAGTGTATCTGGGAGGACTGTATCAGTTTTTGTTACACCAGCTACTGCAACACTCTTTGCTGTAAGACAAATTTGCAATTCCTAATGCTGTAATGTCTGCAGGAGGATTATTGTGTGTTAATGTGATTGGACTGCATGGTGGCTGGAACAATATGGAAATGACGGAAGAGCCTGATACTGTGAATTACAAAACACAGAATTCACTGGTACCAGCCAACTCCTGGTAAAACATCAAACTCTCCAAGTGTAGCTCAGAGGAAAGGTAAAACTGGAAACACAAAGTTCATATCCAGAACAAGGTTCAGCTTAAAATCTTCCCTGTATTGGCTGCTAGGAGTTTGGTTTGGCCAGGTAGAAGGGGCATTGTGGCCATCAGCTGTGCCCAGTTGCCCTGAGAGGGGGTGGACACCCCATCCCTGGAAACAATCAAAATCAGGAGGATGGGGCCCTGAGCAACCTGCTCTAGTGGAAGATGTCCCTGCACACTGCAGGGGGATGGAACTAAATTACCTTTAAGGTTCTGTTCCAACCCAAACCATTCCATGATTCTGGGGGACAGGCAGAGTTCGGGAGGTGCTGGGTCCCTTCCTGTCTGGGACCCTTTGAGGTCCTGGGTCTGAGACCCTCTTGAGTGAAAGGTGGCACAGCAATCTAAAGAGCATCCCCCTGCTCTGGCCCACCCACTGCTCATGCCAAGAAACAGCAGGTTTCCCCTCCCTCCATGTGGTCCTGCTTTCACCAGGGTCGATACCTGGGGTATCGACCTGAGCAGCTTTGCAAGGGGTCAGTTCTCAGCATCCTCTTTTATTTTTTTCCCTGGTTTTGCAGACATTTCCTTGCAGTGCTGATATCTTATCACTGCACAGAGCAGACAGAAGCAGTGGGAGTTTCACTGTCCAGGTCACTGGAGAGCGTGCCCTTTCCTGTTCAGGGTGAGTGATTGCCTTCCACCTAGCATTGCTTTGGAGAGCTGCTTGCACACATTCCCAGCTATCCAGGCAGGTAAGAGTGGAGCTGAACTGCTGGCATCCTCTCTAGGCATGCTGTGTCCAGGCTGGAGCATCACCATCCAAGAAATCTTCATGGGTGTTTCTGGAAAAGTGCTGTGTCAGTGTGCTCTGCTCTTCCCAATTCAGGAAATGTCCAGAAAACACAGCCCAGTTCTACAGGACCCTCCCAGGTAACAAACAGGTCCTCCATCAGGACCCCAGAATAAAAGTGCTTACACATTTTCTGGGAAATCAGGGCAAAAAAGACTCATTTCAGTGCATTTCCGTGCAGCCACGTGGAAATACTTAGGTCACTTGGACTGGAGTCTTCAACAAGCAGTGACTTTTAACAGGCAACATCTGACAGTACCAAAGCCCTTTGCAGCCCTGGGTGAAATTATGATAACAAGAGAAAAAAGCTATTACTGCCACCATGCTTTCATTATGCAAATGATATTAAGATAGGCTGTGCAGATCGCCTGTGGCTATGCTATAATCTCCATGCAGTGATTATAATGTGTCAAACTTAGTCATTTTGATTATGACATGTTAATTACATGCCATCCTCATGCAGACATGAATATTACTCGCAGTCAAACAAAACACAAATTGGGGGCATTGTTTTTTTTGTTGTTGTTTCAATTTTTTTTTCCTAGTTCTTGTGTTTGCTGGAAATTTTGATGATTAAATGGATTAAAAGATAAAGAGATATGTAACATTGTAAACTCATTAAACACTGGCCAAGCCATCCCTGACTGCCTGGGTGGAGTGGGGGGCTCCTATCACAAAAAGAGTCTGCAGCTTTCTTACTGTTTTTTTTTTTTTTTTAATGTCCCAACAGGGTCAGTGTTTAACAAAAATGTATTTTATAAACAGTAGAGCAGTGTGGGGTTGAAAAACAATTGAGTTCTCAACTCTTCATGAGGTTTATAAGAAGAGGGTGCAGGTGGCCAGGGTACCCCCATTTCCACCATGGTGCAGGGTCCATGGGTCACCTTACTTTGGATGCTTCCCATGATCATCCTCAGTTATCTTACTTTCAGAGGACTCTTCCTTTTTAATTAAATAATGTTCCAAAGTTTTCTGAGGACAAGCCTTTTTTTTTTTTTTCCTCTGACAGATCCTGCTTAGTCCTCCTTGAGGAAGAACGCTTTTTTTTTTTTCTCTTACATTTTCCAGCAAAAAGCACGTTTTAAAGGGTTGCTATTTTGAATGTAGCTCACTGTAAAAAAATAGTTTCAGGGGAAATAGCTGAATAAAATATTCCCCCATGATGAAATATGCCATTAAATATAGAAACAGATCAGATATCAGATCTTCCCACCGAGATTCCCCTGGATGAGGTATCTAGGTAAGAGGCTGAATAACTGAGACACCTCAGTACGTATGGAAGGGAAGAAAAAAAGAAAAGGCACCTCACGAGGGAACAACACTTAACTAGACTTATAAATAGCTGGGATTGCAACTTGCCTGATTAATTTGGGGAAATAAACCTCACTGAAAGCTTTTTGCAAATTCATCAGATTTCCTTACTTTAGCCCTTGCTAATGTTTAAAAATAAAATATTGACATCAAAGCTAAGGCTTTGGTTTAGGTAATTAAATGCCTTAAGTTACTGGTTCATTAAGAGGGATCTCTCCTAGTACGGTTTCCTCTGTGTTAAAAAAAAAGAAGATGATAGCAACCAAAAAAAATGTGCACAAGGGACTATTTTTATCTAAAATTTGTGTGATGGCAGGTGGGACAGAATGACAAGAGGGAAGGAGTCAAAGGGTATCCAAACATCAAGGGACTAGCATAAAATTTGGAATTTCTTCACCCAAAAATCAACTTCCATCTAAATTCCTTGGAGAAAAGTAATAATAAAACTGGTTCTTTCTGGAGGGACCAACATCACTTGAGAGATCTGTCATGGGTGTGATGAGCACAGCAGGGCTGATCTTGATTTTGGATGCGTTTCGGAGCATCTGCGGTGTAGATTGTGATCAATTACTGTGATCAATAATTTTTAACTTCATACCATAGTCACCATTTTGGCAGCTCTGAGGTGAGTTGGCTCTCCGCTTTTTTTTAAAGAGCAAAATAAATTTTAAATAAAATAAAAGGCATCCCCCTAAACATTGTGCTTTTACTGAGGGACATTTCAAGGCAAGTTTTACACAGGTTCTGCCCAGAGGGAAATTAAACTCTACATGTAAATGGAGATTACACACAAAGGAATCTATTACTTTCAATATTTCTCAGCAGGAGGGTTCAGAGTTATTTAAATAAGTTTAGATATTAAACCTAAAGTAGCCATTAAAGGAATGTGGATTTGTTTGCCTAGTTTTTATAGAAATCTTTTTTCCTTTTCCAGCTGACTGAAAAATCCATTGCTTGCATGATGGTGAATATTTTTAATGCATAAAAAAATCAAAGAACTTCAATATGACACTTCCTTTGAATTTTTAAGCACCAAATTACAGAATACTTATTATAGTAAAATGTCTTCTTTAGGAGAGATTAAACTGCAAACATTTTCTTTACTTTTTTTCCCTTTTTCCATCTATTCTTTAGAAGAGAGCTAATATAAACACTGACATTAAACCATATTGGCTATGTAAGGCACTTTGATTGTCATTGAGATTATTTTAAAAGTTATTTAGGTCCCCACGTTACATCTTTGCAACTGCATGGAAAATGTTTCACCATGTTTCTCTTTGCAATATTTCTTTGGGGATTCATAAATATTGATTGTACCGTAAAAAATTGATGGAATCTTGAAACAGACTGCAGTCTTGGTAGCTGGGGAATTTACTCAATTTTTCTCAATAGCTGCAGTCTATAAAAAGAGGAGATTTTGCAAATTGTTTCTCACCTTGTCTTTTTAGTATTTAATAGCTCTCAATTCTGTAGCCTCCTGAACCATGCACCGGGTGCGTTTTCCATCAAAGCTGTATCAGGCCTATTCAAAGGGAATTAAAAGGCGAGGTGTGACCAAGGGGTTAAACTGCCTTCACGGCTGGCAAGCCTAACTTTCATTACTGGTGGCAGTGTAGAGCCATCCTACTGCTCCTTCTGCTAAAACTTCAGTTTAAAAGAAAGCATCCTTCAATATTAATGGGTGCATGCAATAGAAAAAAAACCCCAAAACCCAAAAAACCCAACCAAACAACAACGACAAAAAAACCCAACAACATCAACAAACCAAAAAAACCCATAAACACCCCCCCCCAAAAAACCCTAAAAAACCAAAAAAAAACCCCCCAAAACCCCGACACCAACAAATGCCAAACAAACAAACACAACCCCCCCCCACCAAACAAATAAAGACACCACGGCCAAAACCTTCCAGGAATTCCTTTTAGTTAAAAACAACCAAACAAAAAACCCTGAAAAAAATAGGCATTTCCCTGGATGCCAAGGAATCCCTCAGCATCTTATTATTGAGCGTGGGATATTCTCCTTTTGATGTGGATGAGTTTTAGCTCCATTCACCCAGGGTTAGGCACAAAGAAGATGTTTTTGGCAAAGCCCTGGGATGGAACCTGTGCCTAAACCCCAACATCCTTCACCCTGTCCCACTGTACCACATCCAGGCCGTCTTTGCTGGATCTCCTTTGGCCAACACCTGGAATACTTTGGTGAATGCTGGGAGAGTTTGGTAAATGCTGTAGAAGCAATCAGTTTATTTCCCTCTTAAGCCTCTGGTGGGACTTTCTGTGCTCCTCTGTGACCCATGGGCACAGTCAAGCTTGGAGGCAGCAATGACATCTTACTGGCTTGCTCCTGGTCATGCTGGGTGATGGTGATTCCCTCTTCTCCATCCAAATACAGACTTCCCTTTGGATTATTTTGCTCTTCCAAGGAGAGCATGGACAGCAGCACTGGGCAGGTAGGACAGTGCACAGGCAGCAGAACCTTTGCTTTGCTCCCAGCTCAATGGTTGGGCATCCTATGAATGGACAGGAATAAAAGGGACAGGTCTCTGTAGCACTGGTGGGCTCTGCTTTTGTTCAGTCAGGCTGGAAGCAGCCATGGGATTTTTTGCAAGGTGTTGCCTGGGTGTGCTGCGGACACAGGTTTTACTAGAAAGTTGCTCTGAAAGTCTGCCTGGGGTCAGATTTTTGTAAGGGTGCCAAAAAATGGGCTCACTTGCAGGACCAGGAGCCAGCTTGTGCTCCTCTATCCCTCTATTAGGTCAAACCTGAGATCAGTGTGAGATCTGGAGAACAGATCACCAAAGGCAGAGAAAAGTATCACTGGTGAGTGGGCAAGAGTAGAGTAGAAATAACCAGCCCTTATGTTGGAAAAAATAACTTAGAGAAGCATTTTATGTGCTGGAACTTGCCCTCATATATTTAATTTGGTTCCTCTGTCTCAGCTGATATATATCACATATATCTATATCTTATATTCTTATATTATATAAGAAACTGTTCTGTTGCTTGGAGAAAACACTGCAGCTGTTCAAGAAGATCATAAATGTTTCTTTTTTAAGTAGGTCTCGAGGTATCCACAGGGATGATCTGCAAGCTGTCCATCAGGAGTCCATCCAGGTGTCCAGAACAAAGGTCCTCAAGAAGTCCACCAGAGAAATCTGGAGAAAACACTGTGAGAAAACACTCTGATTATTCAAGAAGCTCATAAAACTCTATTTTTTTTTTGAAGTAAGCCTCCAGATGTCCAGAAATTAAGATCCACAAGGTGTCCATGATGAGTCCATCTAGGTGTCCAGAAGAAATAATCTTCTCAAAGACCAGTGGATTTCCATCTACCTGGATTCCACCCACTGCTACCTACTGCATCAGACTTTGAGCCAGTGCAACAAAACAAACATTTCCCATCTGACAAACGATGCTTTTCCTCTTGGCTTCAAAACCCACCGGCCTCAATTAGTGAGACCCAAAGAGATTTTGATATGCTTAAGCCAGGACATGTTCTGTAAAGAAAGAGGCCCTGCTAAAAGGGTTTCCTGCTCCTGGGGGCTCTTTGCTGCTGCTTTTGGAGTGTAACAGCCACTTACATTAACATTAATGGGGGCTCAGTGTACACGGAAAAAGCCTGCATCAAAGCTGGGCCTGTGGCAGTAATGGGCCGTGAGGCCTGGTTTGTGTGCTCAGTGCTTTAAGGTTTCATTCTCCCAAACTGGAGCAGGAAACCCAAACTTAGCTGAGCTCAGAGGAGCTGCTGTTGGCTTCAGTGTGGGTGGGGTTTGCAGTGGGGCTGTAATTATGAGGTTATGTGTGAGGGTTCACCTGGACTGCATGGGTTTGTGGCCTCCCCATTTGTGGCTGTCCTCCTGCCCTGGGACCTGATGCACAGCCTCTTTCCATCTTTCCATCGATGGAACCCTGGAATGGTCTGGATTGGAAGGGACTTTAAAGGGACTCATCTCATTCCAAGCCCCTGTGCCATAAGTGAGGACACTTTCTGCTGGATCAGGCACAATCCCTGAGCAAAACACAGCAATGTCTTCACAGGAACTCGTGGCATTAAATCTGCTCAGGCTATGCCCCTTTAAAACAGCACAGGCAGCTGAAAGTCTGAAATTTAGGGCTGGGGGTTTAATATAATCAAGAAGTGAAGGTGCAGTGGTAATGGAGGAAGGTGGGACATGAGGGAGGGGATGTTACAGCAGGGCTATGCAGCCCGTGTTTGACCTGAAGGTTTAACAAGGTGTTCATTCATCCTTGAGCCATGGGTTTGGCTGTGTCAGGGCATCAGGGGTGCACAGGCAGAGTCCCAAGTGCCAGCTCACCCAGCCAGGCAGGGGACAGCCCTTTGATGGGCTGTCAGCTGTGCCTGCACAACCCCGAGGCAGAGGGACCAGAGCCTGAAGCTGAGGTTGTCCATGAGCCATCACAGCAGGGAGTGTGCAAGAGCACCTCCTTGACTCCAAGCCTGGTGAACTGGTTTGAAAGCAAAACCAGTGGGACTCCAAGTCAGAAATACAATTTAATAGAGAGAGAACAAACAACAAGAAAGATAAAAATAAAATAAAAATAAAACAAGACAAATGCAATAGTACAAAGGACCACTGGCAGAGTCAGAATGCAAACCTGACACCCTGTTGGTCAGAGTGTTGGGAGCAGCCTAAATTAAGTCCTCCCAGAGTTATAGTTGTGGCTCTGTTGGAGCAGAGATGATCCTCAGGAAAGGGTCCAGTCATCCTCTGGGAATCCAGTGGGAACAGCTCCCTTGGTGTTTGGGATTGTTGTTTTATCCCGGTGGAAAGGCTTTGGCTGCTCCCGCTGGGTGGAGCATCTCCCAATGGGATGAGGTGATGTTATCAGTCATGAGAGAGCCTTCAATGGCCCATTCACAGGGGATGTCCCTGGGAGGAGGATGGGTGGAGGAAGAGACAAGGAGGCCCTGCCTTATCTGGTGTTATCAGGTGTCCCATTAACAGAAGGCATCCACCCTCTTACCCCCTAGAGTTACAAGAGATAAGGAACAATATCTCCCAACCGGCTTCAACAGATGAAAATAGAATACACATTTTTGGTTACATTTTTTCAGCCCAGGACACCTGGCAGCAACCAATGTCCCCAGAACAGCCACTTTATCAGCAAACAGCAGCAGCAGCAGCAATGACCAGAACAAATCCCACCCCAAAAACATTCGTATCTGGTCAGAAATGGAGAGGATGATACCCCAAAAAGATGCAGAGCATGGACACACGAGGTATGAGAGAACTGGGAACAGGTTGCCTACAGTTACCTTAAAGAACCAACTCAAATTCCAGGAGAAATTGCTAAAATGCTGTACTATTTTTGTAACTCTTGTTTACCTTGCAGAAATGTTTGTTGAGATTATTTAAATATCATATTGTATTATTATTTTACATGTTATGTTGTTATTTATATATATTATTAATATTTGGATGAGAGGACATAGCCTCAAGCTGTGCTAGGGAAGGTTCAGGCTGGACATCAGGAGGAATCCCTTCACAGAAAAATATGGTTACACAGGGAAAGGGGCCGCCCAGGGACTCCCAGTGGTGGAGTCTCCACCCCTGGAGGTGTTCAAGGAATGGTTGGACATGGATGTGGCACTCAGTGCTCTGGCATAGGTGATGAGGTGGGGATTGGAACATAAAAGCTGAGCTGTCAAAACCACTGCAAGGTGATGGGAATCACAGAAGTGATGTTGCTATGGGGCAGCTCACCTTAACAAAGCAAATGGAAAATAAGTGAAAGATTGAGTATGGAGAGTAGAGGAAGAAATATTCATTGTAGCCCTGGGGAACAGGAACATTCCAGCCACTCATGGAGGCACAAATGCAAGATGAGTCATGAAGAGCAGGCTCTATGATCCCCAAGGAGATAAACTCATTTCTCCACTCTTCCCATCCAGACTCAAGCCTCCTTCCAAGCTCTGATAAAACCCCAGTAATCACTTCCTTCTCCACCCTCTCTTCTGCCAGGATTGGAGCAGAGATGCTGTTTTTGCATGGCACAGCACCATGCTTTGATCTCCAGTTTTATGGTGATAGGCACAAGAAAGATCTCTTCCTCAATTGTTTCCACCCCCCTCTCAAGCTCAGTGATGAGGGCAATCCTCAACATTTAACATTATGCTAATCCCTGCCTCACTTGGAACCTGGCCAGTTCATTTTCATGCTACACTGCTCATTTCCAGCTTCTAACGTAGTTTTAAAGTTGCATTAAATAAAGAACGGATGTAAAAATCAAATTAATTACTGGACACTCCATGCTACTTAATTTTAAAGCTCCCATTCCACCAGTATTTCTTGTAATCGCAACAAGCTGTGGAGTGCCAGGATGGCCGTATTGCTCTTAAATATGTTGATTAGAGAAAAAACATTAAATGGAGATAAGTGTTGGAGCGTTCATTGATTTGCAATACTGTTTGGGGCTCTCATTTTCACTTTGCAGTTTGCAGCTGAGGGAGCTGGAAAGGGGCTCAGCCTGGAGAAAAGGAGGCTCAGGGGGGACCTTGTGGCTCTGCACAGCTCCTGACAGGAGGGGACAGCCGGGGGGCTCTGGGAACAGGGACAGGGACAGGAGGAGAGGGAACGGCCTCAGACTGGGACAGGGGAGGCTCAGGTCAGACATCAGCAGAAATTTCCCTGTGGAAAAGCTTGTCCAGCCCTGGCACAACTGCCCAGGGCAGTGGTGGAGTCCCCATGCCTGGAGGGATTTAAAAGTGTGGATGTGGCACTTGGGGACAGGGGTCAGTGGTGGCCTGGGCAGTGCTGGGGAATGGTAGGATCTGATGAAATTACATGACTTTTCTGACCTTAATGATTCTGTGATTCTATGATATCTGCTGTTAGGAGACAAAACAAAATCTTGGATGACAGGTCCGAGGATTCAAAACATACTTTGTGTAAGATTGAGTGTTTCTCTGCTGGCTAAATTGGGATGAATTGTAACACTCGAGCTCCTTCAGGCAGACAGGTGCTCTGGCCTATGTTTTCAAGAACTTGTCTTTTAAAATTATATTTTATTTTCTACCTTACATGTTTAATCATTACAAAATTCTAGTACTGTGTTTTAAAGCTAGGCAGGCAGTCAGAATTTGCCAAAATTTGTATTAGTTTTACTATATATGTAACTTTCAAGGATGAGTGCATATTTTTGTGCCATAGATAATGTTGCTTGCCAAGTCATAACCTTTTTCTTTCCATTTAGCTCTGTTCTACAGCTAAATCTGTCTATCAAATACTGAGAACTCCCCTTCTATTCTTATTTGGTTATTTGGAACACCTTGGTTTTTGCATTTTCTATTTGAGCTACTTTAATCCTTACACTCCTATATGCCATTTTTCCCCTTAATTGCTGGGTTTGTGCTGAGGGTCTTTCTGCAGACCCTGCTGCCCACAGAGGCACAGCCACAGAAGGTTTATCCTTTTGCAAATGGTATTTTTCTGTTCCAGGGGCTTTTCACTTTTTGCTGTGGTATGTAGGGACTGACCCTACATCTGTACTCCTCTGTAAATAAAAATCAGTTTGGTAATCATAGAACATGCTCTCTTACAAACACCAAGCAGGGGGAGGATGCTTCAGTATTTCAAAGGAATCTCAGAGCAGAGCCTTTGAAACTAATGCAAACTTATTTTTATCGTTACATTGCTATTTTATTATTTGTTAAAATATATTATTTAATTTTTTTTTCCTTGAAAGAAGGGAAAGTATCTAGAATTCAGATTCTGACGGTTAAAAAGGATGGAGCAATGGCACAGAAGGGGTTACACCTGCACAGCCATTCTTCATGGTGCAACTTCTTCCAGGACCCACACAAAAACTTATTAAGCGGCTGCCTGTCACCTCTCCTTAATAAATAAGAATCTCTTTTCAGCCTCTTTGTCTCCTTCACCTCTGGGGCCGGCGTCCTGTAAACACACTGCCAATTAAACCTCACGTCTAGCAAGGCCACAACTAATGAAAAGCAATAGAGAATTCACTGCCTTTTAATGAGGAAAACATTGCTTTTTACAGGGAACAATTTATTGGGCCAATTCCCCCCGTCCATCACCCTGGGGAACTGCTGCCTTTTTTACCCCCTGTTTGTTACTTTGTCAAGCGCGTGTAAAATTGCACGCTGAACACAGAGGTGAAGGCTCTGACTCAATTTATGGTGTGACATCTCTGATCTTGCTCCCTGGATCAGTAAGCGATGCTGGCAATGATATGCATGGAAATTAATTACTGTGCCCGGCAGCGGTACAGCAGGCCCCTGCCGTTGATAATAGATCAGTTTGCAGGAGTTTGTTGGAGGGGAGGCTGCTGCTGTTTGCTGTCACTGGCAGACAATGTCAGCTCTAAGTGCGAGCCACCACAGCATCACCACGGCCGTGGGCGGGGAGGGAGGCCACGGGGGCTGCCCCTGGAAAAGACAAATCCAAAAAAAGAAAAGCCAAAAAAAATCCCCCCCCGAAAAAAAACCAAACCAAAACCAAACGAAACAAAAACCACACGCACACACAAAAAGAACCAACCAAAAAAACCCCCAACCCCCCACAAAACCCCACAAAAAACCAAACAAAAAACAACCAAACAAAAAGACCAAAAAAACCCCACCAGAAGAACACTGATTTTGGACTTCAAATTTTTTTTTCTAATAGCAAAGATGAGGTGCTGCATAAGAGTACCACAATGTTTGAGTAAAGGGAAACTTCTACCAAGCCCACACTATTAAGGTGATATCTATTTAAATGGAAGAAAAGATGGACGGAGAGGCCAGACTGAAAATAAATAATATCAGAAATAAATTGGGGATAGAAATCTACAGGTCATATCACCCGTGGTTATAATGTGCTGTATATATTAGCTATACAGCCCTTTTTCCTAGGATTTGTAGTTCAACATTCATTCATAGAATCATAGAATCATAGCACAGTTTGGGTTGGGAGAAACCTTAAAGATCACCTTGTTCCAATCTAATATTTTGCCTGTCTGATTTTGTCTCCTCTTCCTGACCAGAAAACTTCTTTTTTTTGCAGGTGGATGCAGAAGGTTTTACTTGGCTTAGCTCACCCATGGCTCAGGACATGAAGGGACACTCAGTGCATTTGAGGGATGGCCAACATGTGTCATCCTGCTGAGCAGTTTTGAGGAAAACGAGAGAACTGCTCCAGAGCAAGGGGTAGGAAATCCCCCCTCAGTGAGCTGTCGGGCTGTGTGGCTCATGAGCATCCTTGAATCCCTTCCCAGGTCACTCCTGCACAGAAGGAGTGGTGAAGCCAGCTGAGACAAAAGGAGGGATGGTGGGTAGGGACAGGCACAAATCCCCAGTCCTCACCCCTAACACCTCCAGCTCTCCTGGCACTGCCATCTCCCTCACCTCATTCATTCTGGCAGTGGAAAAGGGGTACTGGTCACTTCCCTGTCCTGCTGGGAGGAGTGCTGGGCACACACTGTGGTTAGAGGAACACAGGGAAACTGAACTCTGCAAGAACTGTCACTGCATGACTTCATAAAGTCTTCCTGGCAAGGTATTTTTGTTTGTTATTTGACAGTTTTTATCATATTATCTTTTTAACACTTTGGCGTATCTAGTGAAAGATATCCTTTTCTGCTTGGTCCTGGGACTGTTCACATAGTCATGGACTTAATTTAAAATTTCCTTTATTTCTCACCACTTACTTCATGTTTTTGTACGCTTTTAGGCCCAAAAGAGCTCTATGTTCTCTTGGGGACTAGAAAAATAAGACAAGATGCCCAGCTAAAACTCCAGCACTGGGGTACCAAGGCAAACAGGGATGATGACACACTTGTTCCAGACATAGCAGAATTCCCCACAAAAGTAATTGCCTCAAAAAAATGGAGGACTCCAGCTCCAGCTGCTGGCTTTGGATTCTCTGTTCCCAACCCAGACACAGTACTTGGTTTTTTAATAAAAAATATTTCCTGTTTGTGGTTCTGTGTTCCAGTTCATACAAGTCTCCAATGGGAAGAAGGACACCTTTAAAATACATTTGTAAAAAGATGGGAAACCACAAGAAATAGGTAGTGACAGATGCCTTGGAAAAGGAAGAAGCTGGAGAGGAAGCAGGGATGCACATTTGCTGGTTGCAATGCCTTGAGTGATCACAGTGCTTGTTGATTCCACATCCCCTCAGCTCTCATGCTCTCACCCTCCACACCCTGCCACTTTGTTTTTGGTAGGGGAACATTTCAGAAAATAGCAGGTGATTCAAAGAATAAATCATACATTTGGACCTACCTAGACATCTTCTTTGACCCAGTTTGCACATGCATAGAAGAGCAAAGTTTGGTTCTTCCTATTTACCCCCAGTAGTGAAATCTAGAAACTGCCTGAAATGCATAAAAAGCCCAAGATTATTTCAAAGCTCTGGAAAAAAAAAAAAAAAGAAAAAAAAAAAAAAGAGGAGGGAGAGCAGTGAAAGATCATTTCTTTCCTAATGTGACTGTTAGATTTGGCTGGTTTAGCAATTAAACTTTTCCTTTATTTGTTACCCCTACAGACCCCTGGTTAGAATAGGATCCTGAAGTTGAGTCCGCCAGAGCATTGGGCTTACATGATTCAATTAACCTTTAAGGTAGCTCTGGAAGTTGGTACTCTAGGAGATCCTTTTGTTAATTGGCAGCCTGACACAGACAATTAAGTTTGATCAGATGAAGAGGGCATCAGGGACATCATTAGCATACTGTACTGAAGACTACGTGGTGTGTAAAAGTTGTTTAATTTCTGCCAAGGAAGAAAGTGGGGGGCTGGGGGAGCCCTCCTTGCACATACAGCATTTTGCTTATTAAATATTTCATTTCCCTTGCCATAATCTGCAAATGTTCCCATTTTTTACCCCTCCTTTTTGGTTTCTTTGCACTGCAGTGAAATCCACTGAATGATCATTTCTCTCTTATTAAAACTTCTGTGTTTCACTTGAAGTATTGCACTAAAAAAAAAAACCAAACAGCAAAAACCAAAACCCAAAAAACTCCAAGCAGAAAAAAAAAAAAAAGTCAGCAGATTTGCTTCAGAGATGGTCACAAAGCTTATGGTGGGTGGAGCAGGAGCAGGGTGTGGTTAAAGTGATTAAAGCTGAAGTTGTGCTAGGTGAGAATTCCAGATGCCCTTTAGTCAGGGAATCACAGGAAAACATACCTGTGGCTCTCACACAGGGTGAATCTTACAGCAAAGATGTCTGCACGTCTCTGGGATGCAGGGGAAATGCTGGGATGGGAAAGTCACATTCCTCGTGGCCATGCATGTCTTTGCAAAGGCAGGAGGAGCTTTAGGTGGTGAACCCATCACTGATGGGTTGTGACCTTGGGTTAGTGACTGAGAGATGTTTCTTTGTATTTCTCTTGCCTGGTATTAACAAGAGTTGCACAGTTGAGGCTATATTAGAAATGGTTGTTTGTGTTTTTTTTGTTTTTTTGTTTTCAGGCACAACTGCAGAGCAGAATGGAGGTGAGCCGAACTGTGGTCATCTGTAAGGTTAAGTCCACCACCACCATATCCTACTGAATACAGATTTGCAGCACCTTGCTCACACCTGCTGCTGTGCAGTCCCTTTTTCTTCCTCTCCTTTCTCCAGCCCTTTTTCTGTGAGCAAGAGAGAAGGCAGAGGAACACAGAGTGGTTTGGCTTGGAAGGGATGTAAAAGACCATCCCACCCCTGCCATGGCAGGGACACCTTCCACTGTGCCAGGCTGCTCCCAGCCCTGTCCAGCCTGGCCTTGGGCACTGCCAGGGATGCAGGGGCAGCCACAGCTGCTCTGGGCACCCTGTGCCAGGGCCTCACCACCCTCACAGTACAGAATTTCTTCCTAACATCTGATTTAAATCTCTCCTCTTTCAGTTTTAAACCATTTCCCCCTTGTCCTATCAATACCTGCCTGTATAAAAGTTGCTCATCCTCTTTATTTATAGGTACCCTATAAGTGTCTGGAAAGAAAACAAGACACATAAAACCAGTGGGCACATGATATCAGGATTCCCCATCCTCGTACCACATAGGCAGGCTCTTTGCTCTCTCATTAGCCTTACACAGTTGCTTCAGCAATTATGATATATATTGCATAATTCCTATAGCATTAGCCTGGCTACATAAGTCATTAATGTGATAAGTCAGTGATAGCAGCAAATGTAAACTCCTGTGCTGTATGATGCTAATAATATCTATGAGATTTTAGTCCTAATCCAGGGAGACATTTCCAGCCTTCTACTGCCACAGCATCGTGTAATGGAAAATTAATGGGAAGTTGCAAATGCAGAACGAATATCTTTTTTGCTTGTTTGTTTTGCTGGCTAGCCATGCCCCTTGTAAGGCTCTTGCACAAGAACAAAAGAGCTGAAGTTTAATCCAGGCCACTCTCCAACAGTGACCAACACTCAGTGCCTTGGGGAGGACACAGGAACAGGGTGAGCACACAGAGCTCCCCAGGATGCTCTTCCAGCCTCCAAAACCCTTTGGCTCCAAGTCCTTGTTTTCCACAGGTCCAGCAGAGTGCCACAGAGCTGATTACTCAGAGTAGTAGTGCTTGTGTATTTTTATTAACACATTATAGCTCTTGATGTATTTTTCTTCTGTAAAATTGTGGAGTTCTTTTGAACTCACATTGATGTTTCAATACCTCAGCTGGTAAATAACAGGAGCAGGTATTGAGTATCCATAACTCTCCCATGGTGACTTATGGGTGATTCCAAGCTGATGGCAAGAGTTAAGAACATGGGAATGCTGGGCTTTTGAGGCATTTTTACATTTCTGTGCCAATAAACCCCAGCATTGTTCTGCACTTACTGGAAGACTCAAGACACTTGGTGGGAGACTCAGGGCAGCACTTGGAGAGACCCAGTCACACTCTGCAGGCCTTTCTCTGCCAAGGAGAAATGGAAATGGGATGGTCACTCTCCAAAGTAAACTGTCTCCTGTAAGCAGTCAGAAAGAACTGTCAGTAAAATGTCTCCTTTCAGGTGGGGGGAATCCAGGTAAGTCTGTTTCCTATGTAGGGATCAAGTCAGTCCTGTGCTCATGGCCTAAGTCTGCTCATTTCTCCTGGGCAGTCAGGTATTCCCATTTACTCCATGCTGTTTTCCACCTCCTTTCCCTGTAGGAGACTCCCCTCAAAAGCAGAGTCATAGAATTTAGGTTTGAAAAGACCTGTAAAATTTCTGATTCCGATTTTTAGTTGACCAAAAAATGCTGAGAAATGGCTTTTACCAGTAATTGGTGGTGAAAATTTTGAAGTGCAGAAATCCGTGGCTCTGCATCTCCTAACAGAGGCAGCAGGGAGAGGCAAGGAAAGGGACAGGAATATCAGCAAGTCATGAGTTTTTACCAATTGACATGAATCTTCAGCTCAATAAATTGGCAAGAGGGTATGTCAGGACATGAAATGGTGGGGGAAAAAAACATTTCTATGAAGAAATGTGCCAAATTCCTCCCCAGAACTTTGCTGTGGAACAGGATTTCACTACATCCTGCACGTGTCGTGGGCACCTCCTGCAAACTCAGGGACAAACAAATGACTCCTGCTCATCTGCCAGGCTGGGAGCATAAAAGGCAAAATGGTGATGGAAAATAAAAAGGGCATTGAAGGCAAATGCCTTGACTAGTGAGGCACTGAGAGCACTGGCTGTCTCTTGTGCAAGCCTGGGAGCATGTGTGCCCCTTGCACCAGGACTGAGGTTGGCCAAGTCCTGCAGAACTGCAGAACAGGATGTTTTTGAACCATAGAGGAATAATACTTGAGATGTATTGGCTGTACAGTTTCATTAAGATGACATAACATCTTGGATAAATTATAATTTTATAATACCTTTGCATGCCACTGCTATTACTACTATGTTGTTTTATGACGGTGTTAATATACAGATGTTGCTTTAATCTGTTTTTTAATTTACTTTGTATATCCCCTACGTACATTTTGTCGTAAGGTAGTTTATTTTGTAGCAGCTCATTTATTTTAAAAGTTGGAGGGTTTTTTTATATCACTGCTAGCATGCTAATGACATTTATACATGTGCTCTCTTTAATCTCTCCCCTAGTTGCCTGGTACAGAGCACAGATATTATAATTTCTCTGATTTTTCTAAGCACTGAAAACTGTTTTATTAGGGGTTTTACTTTGAGGTTTAATTTTTTATTTTGAGGTTTATTAAGTACTGTATTCTGGTGTGGTAAACCTTATGTTTTCACACAAACCTTGCTATTTTCATCACAGGGTAAGTGTTGTTACTGTAGAGGGGTTTAATGAAGTTGCTGTCTACCTACCCTTCATTTGATGTTCCTTAGAAAACTCTCGAAAGGAGGATTTTTTAGGGGATCATGTGTCCCTTCAATTTAGGCATAAGGCAAAGGCAAAAAACTTAGGCTAACCTCTAATAGTCATATCTAGTTAGGACCTGGATTTTTTAAAAAAATTTCTTCTAACAAGCCTAACCTCAGCCCAAGGAGCAGGATGTTCCTTTGCTTGGATACAGATGCCACACCCAGGCTGAAGGAGAATTTCTCCCAGCTGAGATCAAATTGAGCAGGATCTTCAAGATTTCTTCCAACCTAAACCAAGCTATGATCCCACCACTTTATATTTGGGGTCGTACCAGTAGAGCAAACAGGTCTCACTGGGAAATAAGGACTCAAGAACTGGAGGCTGGCACAAAAAGAAGGGGAGGCACAGCCTGGATTTCCAGAATTTGATGAATTATGCTGGTAGCAGGTTTTCTGTGTGTTTAGTTGCAGTGACAAAGTGAAGTCCCATCTCTCAAGGACCTCAGTGTGAAGGAGGGCATGTGCTTGTTGGGAGAAGAAGGAGGAGGGAGCAGCATCTTTCTGAGCAGCTTCCCATGCTGGACTTCTCAAATTATGTCTAATTAAGTCTGCTACCCACAATGCCATCAAATTAGCAAGTGAACAAATTGCCCTGAGTTTGGTGGGACGACTCCCTGGTTTCACGCTGCCCCGCAGTGTGACTGCTCTGTCTGTGGCTCTGCTTCACTGAATTCCTGGTGAAACCTCTCCCAAAACAAGGACAAATGAGCATCCAGCCCTCACCACAGGTTTTGACTCTTCTGCCTCGATGTAATAACCTGCCAGAGCTCTCCAGCCTCCTTGGGGAGACCTTCTTGCTCTGCCTGAAATTTGTACGTTGGGAAGGGCCTGAATATTTTTCCCATGGCTTGGTGGGATGGAGCTTGAGAAATGCTGCTGTAGGTGGTTTTGTGTTGCCAAAATGTACTTGCTATTTGATGATGTGGGCTTCAGAAGGCCTGCTGTTCCCAATTGTCCATTGCATATTAAGGATGGTTATAGCCAAGAAGACTTCTCTATTTATTTGCTCCCTTTTCACTGTGACTTTATTATGCATGAGCAGCTTGACTGTGATACTTCTTTTGTTTTACATTTTGCATTCATTAAAAACCAGTCATCTGCATATTTTGTGAACCCTCAGGGGTCTCTTCTCTCCTTGATGCATGTGTGCTAGTCCCATTAGCATGGATGGGAATTAGGAGCTCATGCTGAAGAAAAAACACAGGCACACCTCCCTCTGTTTGTCCTCCTACTATTCAACTAGGATATTAAAGAAAAGAAAAATCATTACAGAGGATGTTCGCTTTGTGTTAAAAAAAAAAAAAAAAGAAGGAAGAAAGGAAGGGAAACTTGACCATGTATCTCAGGAGATTCTTTTTATAGCCCAAGGCTAAAGACCTCATAAACAGAGGATGTAAGTAATTTCAGCATGACTGAGATTTACGACTGCCTTTACCATTACTGGTAAAGTGGGCCAGAACCACTCCCCAACAGAGAGGACAACTGGTGTGGTATGACTTGCATCCACACCAGTGCCCTCTTCCTCCCCAAGCCTTTTAACATGAGAGCGAGGGCTGACAAAGCTTTCTGGCCCTGTTTTGGTCACTAAAAGTTGCCAACAATGGTTTGATGCTGTTTCTGTCATCCTTGAAATAGTTTCAGGCTGCACTGTGGTCCTCGGTGTCTCCTTGGAGGTGCTGAGGATGTGGGTGAAGAAGTCAAGGGAGTTTCCTAACAGCAGTCACTGGGGGATCCTGGGGGCTCCTGACTGACCATCCTTAGACTGCTCCTCACCAAAATACTAAGCCAAGGGACCAAAGTGTCCAGGTGAGGTTCCTGGGGTGGATGGGGAAGGCTGATCCTGCCCTTATCCCATTTTACAGAGGGCTGCTCTCCTCCCTCCCCTGCTCCTGTTGAGCAAGGGTTCAGGCTGTGCATCCTTGCTCCCTGTGAACAAAGAAGTGATTTATTTTTTTTCCATTTCAGTTAAAACTACTGGTGCATGGTGGCCTCTGGTACAGGATCCCCTATTTTCTTTGCCTTCTCTCTGAGGGTTAAATCAATCAGGCTTCTCCACCCAGACAGAAGTTTTGTATAAAACCTCCCCTTGCTCCTCTGTGTTTCAAGTTTGGCAGTTCCCCTTTCCACAAAAATGTGCACAGGAAGGCGCACAGAGAGATATGAATTTATTTTCTGCATTGTTAAAGCTTCAACATTGCCCTCAAATCATCCTGACACAAAGGCAATGCAGCTCGGTTCACCAACCAGCACATTTTGCCCTGAGCAAAGACACTTTCCCATGCATGGAATGATCTCCCACTGTTTCCCATAAGAGCACAGGGCTGGCTAGAGGAATTGAATCAAAAGCTTTCAGAGACAACAACCTGCCTGAAACAACTTGAAACAAATGAGGGCTTGGGATGCAGCTGGACAGTGATAGCTGGGGCCACGTGCTAATGGCAGGATTAGGCAATAATCCTGTTTTGTTGGTGCTGCCCTGGCTGGAGCATCCCAGGCTCTCCTGAGCATTTCCTTGTCTCAGCAGCATGCTGGTTGCTCTCAGGGCCAGGTGTGTCTGCCACTGTGTTCAGCACTGGTCTGTGATGGACACTGGCAGGGTTTGGCACAATGGGTGCTCTAGCAAGCCAACCACATAGAGCCTATCTTGTCTGGATGATGGTGGGTGAAGGGAGAGGGATAAAGAGCTTTGGAGACATCCTATGTAGCACAGATTCCTGGCTGGTCAGGCTCTGATTGTGGTCCAGTTGCTCTCTGAAATTAGCACCATTTCAAGTGTCAGAGTGGGCACCTGGCTGGAGGAGCCCAATCCCCTAATGCTTCTCAACTCTATGTGTCTCTGAGGGTTCATATCCTCAGCAGCACGTTCTGACATCCAGAATGTCCTGGAACAAGACGTCCAAGGAGGCTGTGGATGCCTCAAGCCTGGAGGTGTTCAAGTTCAGGCTAGATGGGGCAACCTGGTCTAGTGACAGGTGGCAAGGGGTCATGGCAGGGTCTTTGGGGTCCCTTCTGATCCAAACCATTCCATGATCCTTGATCTAAAAATAGAGAAATTATTTAACAGGAACCCAAAGCAAAATGGGATGATTTCCTAGGATAGGAGATGTCACTCCCCTCTTACTCAGGATCTCTCTCATAATTTAGGGTCCTTGGAGACAGCCTACAGGTACAGGAACAAAATAGCAACCTCCTAATTCCTGTATCACTTGTTTGATCCATTGATTTTACTGATTGACAGATTTATCAGCTGACACCAGGAACAAAGAAAAATTTACATAATCATGACAAGTTATGGGGTTGTAAGCCATCTTTAGGTCAGCTGCAGAGCTTGGGGTCTCCTTGTCATCTTTTGCATGAAGGTAGAGAATTGTAACTTGCCTTTTAGAAAAAAGCTCTTCCCCCAGAGGTGCTGGCACTGCCCAGGCTCCCCAGGGAATGGGCACAGTCCCAAGGCTGCCAGAGCTCCAGGAGAGTTTGGGCAATGCTCCCAGGGGTGCACAGGGTGGGATTATGGAGTGTCTGTGCAGACTGAGGAGTTGGACTGGATGATCCTTGTGCTTCTAACTTAGGATGCTGTGTGGTTCTCTGCACATCTCAGCACTGCAGATTCATGCTCTTGCCCTGATTTAGTGCAGCCCAGTTGGTTATTCTCAGCCTGTGTCTTCTCTGGGATAACTTTGCTAAAGCATCTCCCATTCAGGCTCTTGCCCATGCACACCCTTCCCTCTGGTTGTATCCGAGACTGTACCTCAGCTGTGAGTGATGACTGCAATGAGGAAGCAAGTCTGAAGAAAACTTGAGTCCAGCTGCCTCTCTCTTACTCCAGTAAAATAAAGCAAAAAGAACCTGAAAGGCTGGGAAATGGTTTTGCTGGAGCAGCATCAGTGTCTCCATTTGTGAATCAGTTTCTCAGGAGAAGGAGGCTCCATTTAGGTAAGAGGTACTGTCACTGGCCCTCACATCTGCAGCCCTCCACGTACAGGCTTTGACTCAGCAGTCTGCAGCAGTGAATCATTAATGGGCCCTTAAAAAAGGCAAGCTAATTCATAACACAAGTCTGAAATGAGGAAAGGAGATGGGTGGAAGATCAGACTGTCCATTCCCAAAACAAAGCATCACAGTCATCCCGAATATCTGGAGAGCGCACACAGGGCCGGAGGCGTTCTCTTTTTTAAATATTTACCACTCAAGTATTATTTGACAGAACATTTCTGGGACTTTATCTAAGCAGGATGGAGTAAGTGAAACATTTGGATGGGTCAATAGGACCATTTGCCAGAGTGGCTTGTACTTAAGTGGGAGTCAAAAGCTGACCAGAGAGAGCTCTGCAATGTTTGACTACTAAAAGCATTGCTCCAGAAATGCAGCACTGTGCTGGCTCCAGGGGACACTGGCATTGCCAGGATAGGATTTCCTCCTCAATACCAACTCTACAAACTCCTAGACATGAACAGGGCAAAGGGGTGAGGTCCTGGTGTCACTGTAGGAACCTGTCAGTGCTGAGGAAGGGATCTGTGCTGACATGAAAACATTCCCTCAAAATCACATCTATGACTCATAGAAATGACCTGCATTTAGAACAGGTATAGCCAAGCACAGGTGCAATCATCTCCTATGCAAACACCAGGGCTCAGGTTCAGCATTACCCAGATGACATTTGAACCTTCTCCCCAGCACTCAAGACTTCACTCATAATTAAATTACAGGGTCATCCACATAAGCAAAGCCACCAGAAACGTAAAGAAGATTGTTCCACTAATTCTTGTGACAACACTGCAGAAAGTGCCATTCTGTAGATGCAAAACCAAAGTAAAACCACTGTTTTATGAAATTAAAAAAAAAAAAGAAAAGGGGTGAAAATTCAGTTATTTCAGGTTTCACTTAAAAATGAATGAATTTTTATTATCTTCCCAGATGTCTTTAAGCAAATTTTGGCTGGATTGACTGCAAGCTAAATTATTCCTGTTAACCACATAGGAGAAAGCCACTGTACTACCAATAAAGTCATTCAGGAGTAAGATAAATAAAAGTTCTTCTGGGCATAGATTTTTGTTGTGCTGCTTACCCCCAGCTTTTTGTGTTCATCTTCACTGGAAAAGCATGAGATACTGAAAAATCCTTAAATTAAAAGAAACATTACTTAGCAAAGTCCAGAACATGGGGGCATTATCAACATTATTCTCATAATGAATACAAAACACAGCTCTGTACCAGTTATTAAGAAGAAAATGAACCCTATCCCAGCTGAAATCAGGACAATATTATGAAGAGTCCCATTAAGGAAAGCCAGCAGTTATTTTTGCATGAGGAAACTGAGTGAAGCAGAAATATCCACCACCAAAGGGCAGGGCAAGTGAGCTGGGTGCAGGTGGGTGGTGGCGAGCACTGCTCTGCTCCCCACCACAGGAGAGAGCTAAGGAAACTCAGAGGTCAGTGGGTGTGAGCCTATCTATTATCTTTAAAATATCAACATTTGTTAAGGTTAATTCAGTATATGTGATGCTTCCTTTCCCAGCTCCCCAAAATTTCCATTTCTCTGAGCCACCTGAGCTAAAGGGTTTCTCTGTGCAAATTACCTCTCATCCATGAGCTTCTCTGCCTCCCCTTGAGCCCAGGCAGACTCTGAGCATCCAGTGTGGTTTCAGGAAGCCAGGCGTGACAAATAAGGACAAGCTGGATTGTTTCTTTTTTTTCTTTTTTTTTTTTCCAATTATTATTTTAAATTATAAAGTGCAAAACACATCAGCAGCTAATTTTGATTCACAAATACACTGGAGAAACCTGTAACCTAGGAACGCTTTGTGAGCGGGGAAAGAGGCACAAAATTTGTCATGCCTGAGGAACCACTCAGCTCCTCTGTACTCCCAAAATTTGCATCACTCTGGGCAGGTGCAGAGTGTAGCCCAAGCACAGGGAACCCTCCCCTGGCTGGGGAATTGCTGCACTGCTTCCCACTGGTTTGATTTAAGTCGTCTCAGATGTCTAAGTAACATCCAAAAATTAGGAACGCCACAAAATGTTTTTTGAGGTCTCCCTCCATTGAGAGAATTCAGAGGGACAGCCCCTCATCTTTTGTGAAATATTGTTGGTGTTTTTATCATCTATCATGGAATCATGGCATAGTCTGGGTTGGAAGGAACTTTCAAAGGTCATTTAATCCAACCCCCTGCAATGAGCAGGGGCACCTTCCCCCAGGGCAGGTTTCTCAGAGCTCTTTTTAACCAGACCATGAATGTTTCCAGGGATGAGGCATCCACCACCTCTCTGGGAAACCTGTTCTCTGTAAGTATTATGCTGTTAGAAACAACATTTGATCAAAAATTTCCCTTGTTATTTGTGATTCCTTGGGTTGCACCTACCCTGGTTCCTGAGCAGCACGACTTCTGAACACTGTTTGCTCTAAACTTACTTTCCTAATGTTTCTCCTAATTTCCTAATAATAAGGCTGAGTTCATCTAGGGGCTTAATTCCAAAAGAAGACCATGATTGAGTGACCTCTTTGGGTTTTTTAAGTTATTTTTCCCCCCTACCCAGAAAATTTACAAGAACTAATTCTATATATTTGATATATTTGTGATTGCAAACCTTTTGTTATATTTTTTTGAGATTCTTTAACAGTTTCAGAAATTATCAGCCTCATTTCCTTGAGCAACATACTTAAAAATATTGCTGTTGAAAGCATGATATATTGCTTTACTTTAATTTGACAGCAGGTAAGGATTAGCAAAGATAGAGCATAGCCTCTCTCTTTCTGTATTTCTCCTGGAAATTATGCTTACTTTTGTTTTCTCTTTAACAATCTGTATTTATGACCACCTTTCCCCTTAATGGGCAACAGCAAATGTCATACCAGGCAAGAGCAGAATCTGGTAACCCTGTTTGCTTGGTCCTTGCAGTGTCTCCCAGTTTGCTGCTGCAAAATTAAGACTTCTACAGGATTTTCCATAATCTTTTGGTGGCTGAGCTGGCTCAGACCAGGAGTCGAGTCCTCAGCCACTATTCTGAGATATGTCAGGAAAAAAAATCCTAGTATTGGATTTTCTGTGATGTTTTTGGCATGTAATTCTTAAGGAAATTGTAGAATGGCTAAGGTTGGAAGGGACCCTTGGAGGTCATTTAGTCCCACCTCCCTGCCCAAGCAGGGTCATATCAGAGCACATGGCAAAATATTGTGTCCAGACAGTTCTTGAATATCTCCAGGAAAGGAGACCCCACACCCTCTCTGGAAATCTGTTCTAGTGCACAGTCACTCACAGGAAAGAAGTTCTGTCCCATATTCAGGTGGAACTTCCTGTGCAACTGTGACTTGCAGAAGAGCCAGCTGCCCTGCTACAAGAGCTTTGGAATCTGTTGCTCACCCTGAGCCACTGATTCCTGCAAGTTAAAATTTTGGGGTTGAGATGAAAAGGCCCCACAGAATCTCCTCTGAACAGAAAATAAGAAATATCCTAATCCCAGGAAGTATGATTTTGGAAGTCAGGGGTTTCAGGCAGTTTATGGCACTGCTTGTTCACTATTTCAGCTAAATAGTTGAGAAAACTCAACTATTTAGCTGAACTTTCAAGCTGATGTATCTCTGCAATTGCCTTCATAATAAAATCACAAAATTGTTTGGGATGGAAGGCACCTTAGACCTCATCCAGCCCCACCCCCTGCCATGGCAGGGACACCTTGCACTGTGCCAGGCTGCTCCCAGCCCTGTCCAGCCTGGCCTTGGGCACTGCCAGGGATGCAGGGGCAGCCCCAGCTGCTCTGGGCACCCTGTGCCAGGGCCTGCCCACCCTGCCAGGGACAGGCAGGGAGCAGTCCCCCATATCTTCTGGCATTCACTCTTGTTTATCTTGCAGGATACAGTGATCAGGCCTTTGACACCAGTTTTTACTACTGCAGACATGACAGGAGAGTGCAGCCAGCACCAAAAACATGTCATGGACAGAGGCTAGACTCAGTGCCCATGCCCATTCTTTTCCATCTACATCTACCTTTTCATCCTCCAGCATCCACTTGGGATGCACCTTGGACGGAGAAGAAAGGATTGAGTTAAATCCAGTGCTCAGAATCCGCTCCCACAGAGGTGGAGACCACAGTCGAGGTGTATTTTCACTGACATGACAGGTTTGTTCAGCCTGGGTTATTTCCCAGCCATAATTACAAGCACAGAGATGACTTTAAATGCAGGACCCCTCGCTCGCTCTGTGGTACCCTGGGTAGGCAGGAGGCATATTAGGAAACCACTCAGATAATTTTAAAGAGGATGGATTTGTGATTATGGTGTTTTGACCCACCTGGTAGCCTGCCCTTGGAGCTCTACTTAACAGGTCTTCCCTGTGTCTTTCCAAGCAGTTAATTTTGTGGCCAAGTCCCTGAACTCTCTTCCCATTCCTTTTTCACGTGTAGGGCTGTTTGCTTCTCTGCCATCCAGTCATCTTGCGAATGCTTGCTCAAGGACACTGCGGAAGATTTGTGCTAATAATGAAAAGCTTGAAGGGGGCAAGAGATTTTGCCCAGGAAAAATAATGCCTACCAAGTCTATTGTGTCTCTGTCCCACTGAGAAAGGGGAGCTAATAACAGAAAGGTTAGCTAACAGGATGGCTTTTAGGGGCTGTGGCCAAGTGAATTGATGCATTAGGTTTGTCTAAGCAAAATTCTCAGCTGCCTTGTAGGGAATCAGGGGTTTGGAATATTTGTTTCCACATTTTTAGTTTACAAAGAGGCTTCCCTGGCCTTGCCAGTTTCCTTCTGTCACAGGCTGCTGGCCAGGAAAAGAATTTGGAATATTCCTGCACCGCTTCTTTGCTTAATATCTGGATATTTTCAGCAGCCAGCAGAGAGTATATTTCTAGGTTTGGAGGTTGAGGTTGTTTTGTTTTTTTTTTCCTTTGTGTGTTTTTCTCTGTGCACCACAAACCGCACGAAGGGGCCGGGAGGGTTGTGCATTACATAAGAGTGGCCCTCCACGCTTTAATGTGGGTCTGCGCCGTGCCATGCAGCGAACATAATGTGTCCTCCCAGGGACAATTTGCATAAAGGATAAATAAGAGAATCACAATGTGAAGTTTATTCATTTTTAAATCCTGCAGCGTTTGTGATTGAAGGCCCAAGCTCAGATGTTTTCCTGATGTGTACCATTAAGAGTCAGGGCTTTGCCTAATGTCTCTTCTGTTACTGCAGGGAGATGTAATGTGCAGTATTTCTCCACACTGGAGTATCATTTTCAGTGTATACCACTCGGCTAGGGAGTGAGGAACTGCAGGCTGCATTATCTTGTACCGGGCCCACTCTCCTTAATTTGCTGTAACCGAGCCAGCACATTAAATACAAAACATATTGATGTTCTCTGAGAACCCTTGAGGGTCTTTACCCTTCCTTGTCAAAGGAACTGTGCAATCCAGGAGGAAAGAAAAAAGGCATTTTGCCATGGTGAAAATAGTTGCACTGCTGGCATGCCGTGGCTAACACAATGCTGTGCTTCCATTTACTTCACTTAGAGGGGAAAGTCATAACAAAAGCCATTTTACCTCCCAACTCCAGCTGAGGGTCAGCAAATGGAAGTGATCTGAGCCCCAGCTCAGGTGGTGTTGGCAGCAAGGGCATTAATACTGCACATTCCTAAATTTGCTGAAGTCATAGAGTAGTAGAATGATTTAGGTTGGAAAAGAATCTTAAGATTATGGAATCATAGAATGGTTTGTGTTGGAAGGGTCACCTTAGTGATCATCTAGTTCCAACCATTGACCTAACACTACCTATTCCACCATGAAACTGTGTCCACTCTGGTGATCTCACAGGTGAAAACTGGTGGTGAAAGGGTCTGGTTCTACATGGACACCACAAGCAGGAACCCATGCAGGGTGTCCCACCAAATCCTCTGACAGAGGTTAACAGGCTTGGGCCAATTTGGTGGCTCAGGTTCATATCTTGTTTTAGTTCTCCTGTTTAAGTGTTGTTTTTTTGGGTCTGCTGCCAAAAAACCAACCAACCAACCAAACAAAAAAACCCAAAAAAACCCCCAACAAACAGACATCAACAACAAAACAATCCAAAAAACTAGTGAGAAAAACAAGCTAGAGTGTGCATGATGTGGCAGACTTGCCTTTGTCCTATCACCACTAAAAAATGTGAAAGCAAAAATCCCATTGTTCTATGTCAGCTAGCAAGCATTAGCCCCATATGTCTGCACATATTTGACTCGCATTATCCAAAGTGGGGTTTTGGGGTTTGTGGACTACAATTTTAGCACAAAGCTTTCAACACATCAGGAGAGAGCATTTAAAACTCTAACCACTGCTTAATCACCAGTGAGTTTGGGCTTTCTCAATCTCAATCTGAAATCTCTCTGGTTAGAGTCAAGTTGCTCTTGCCCTCTGTCTTCTGGAGGTGGTGAGCACCACCTCTCTCACTGGCACCAGAACAGAAGGAAAAGTGGTGGTTTGTGGATTTGCATCCTGTGGTTGACTGTCTTTAGTAAACAGCAAGGGAAGGAACTCAGCTAAAAGGTGTTCTGTGTTTGGAAGAATTTGTAAGGTCTGTCGTGTTGGCTCTCTTGAGGTTCTCTAAGATAACAGTTACAGTCTACTGGGTAAATTTCCTGGGTATTCGTCCATTTCTACACCAAATCAGGAACTTTTTATGGCATTACCGAGAGGTATGATTTATCTTGAGCTCTGAAAGCTGAATCCAGAAGGGAAGGTTTGACACTGTACTGCACCATGCCCTTGAGGAGGGAGTTTAGGCTGGGTGTGTTGGGCACATTTCTCTGTGAACAACAACACAGTTTCCCAGTGTCAGGCTGAGTGATTTCAGATGACACAAGCTGAAACTTAAGACCCAGGATGGAAGGTAGACCCTGGACAGACCATGCTGCCAGAAACCCAGCAATGACCCAGCATTCTTTTAGACAACAAAACCCCATAAAGAGCCTCATTTGCAAAAGCATCCCTTCGAAGGGAGGAAGACACCAAAACAAAGCCAAGATAAAATTTCCAGTCTTGAAATGGTTTGGGGGTTTTTTTTCCCTACAGAAAATTCATGTCTGGCTCATTAAGTTACATGATACTTGCCATGGGTAATTTTTATTCCAAACCATTTTATTCAGCTCTAACCACAATCCTTCTGATCCTGTGCAATCATTTGTTGCCTGTAGTATCAGAAAGCACTGGAGTGGTGAGGTAATACCCCATGACCATCAGCTGTAGAGGGATTTTGGGTTGCAGATGTTGGCATTTCCCTTTTGCATGCTTTTTGGCATGGAGGGAAAGATTTTATATGAGTCAGAAAATACATTGTAAAATAAAATAGAGGAGTGTGGAGGGAATGTCCTAGGCAAGAAAGTGCTGTCATTTACAACCAGTAGTAACGAGTGGTTCTTAGTTTGGATTGTTTGAAAGAATTCTGTGGCTAAATCAACAGAGACCATTCTTTTACATGGCTTCAGGAATATCAGGAAGATTGATTTTCCATCTAGCAAAGAGGGGACTTTTCCCCTGCCTACGTAGCTGGCAAAGCACTCTTGAAGCCAGTTGGTGTACTGATTGAAACCAGAAAAAATAAGCAGGAAATATATGCTTGCAGATAAGATACTGACTTTTCTGACTTGGAATTTGGTGTTTATCTGGTGGCATTTCAAAAAGCAGGTTTTTGTTTGTTTGAGTGGGGTTTTTTTTTGTTTGTTGGTCTGTTTTTTGGGGTTTTCTTGTTTGTTTGTTGAGTTGGGTTGAGTTGCGTTGAGTTGGGTTGGGCTGGGTTGGGTTGGGTTGGGTTGGGCTGGGTTGGGTTGGGTTGGGTTGGGCTGGGTTTGGTTGGGCTGGGTTGGGTTGGGTTGGGCTGGGTTGGGTTGTGTTGGGCTGGGTTGGGTTGGGCTGGGTTGGGTTGGGCTGGGTTGGGTTGGGCTTGGTTGGGTTGGGCTGGGTTGGGTTGGGTTTGGTTGGGTTGGGCTGGGTTGGGTTGGGCTGGGTTGGGTTGAGTTGGGTTGGGTTGGGTTGGGTTAGGCTGGGTTGGGTTAGGCTGGGTTGTGTTGGAGGGTTTTTTTTAAATTGCCTTTGTTTTTACTGCACTGTGGTGATGCTCATGACTCAGACTGACCAGCAGCTCTTCATTGCTGAATTCCTTGGGGACCCTGTCCATGTGCTGCAGGTGAACCCATGCTGGAGAGCTGCTGGATCTGTCCCCACATCCTCCCACCCCAGCTCCTTCTCACCCTGAGTTACCTCTGATTCCTCCTGTCCACTCCTCCTCCTGGTGGGCACACAGCTCTTGCACCATCCTTTACCAGGCAGCAGCTCCCCATTGCCACCAAAGTATCCCCAAAACCTCTGCAGAGATGCCATGGGCTGGTTCTGTGTTAGAGGAACCAGCCCCATAACTGCAGTAACACCTTGGCTGTTTAATTCACTTCTAGCCTGTGCTGGAGAGGGTCTTCCATGCTCAGTAAATTTCCCATTAGAGCTGCCAAATGCCATCATCTTCTGTTGCCACCAGTTTTTTACAATATTGAGGTCCTTATTTTGAAAACCAGTTAATGAAAATCCTGAGGGAAGTAAATATTGTTGTCAACTGCTTGTGCTGTGGTAAAACACAGTTTTCACTGATATCTCAAAAAAAAATTTTCTTAAAATTATGGGGTTTTTAAACTACATTATGGGCTCTGTAGGGCATTTTTATAGAATCCCAGTATGGTTTGGGTTATAAGGGACCTTAAATATCATCTAATTCCAACCCTCTTCCATGGGTAGGAACACTTTCAACTAGATCAGGTTGTTCCAAGCACCATCCGTCCTGGCCTGGGACACTCCAGGGTCACCTCCAGGCTGTGTGCACAGCACCTGGCAGGACAAAGACCTGGAGTCCAGGGCTTCTGCAGAGTGCTGGAAGGAAATTTCAAGAAATAGTTAAAACTCAGCATTGTTTTCCTTCCTTTGGAAAGTAAATGCAACAGGAATTTATTGCGTGAACTGGCTTGGTCAGAGGAGATTTCTTGTTCCTCATAGTAGAATTCTTCTGTGGGAATTTCAGGAGATCTTGTGCAAGATGGGAAGCAGCAGCACTTTATTAATTCGGGCAGTGAGATCCCTTACACAATCAGGAGGCTGGATTTGAACCTCTGGTGGCACCCAAATACAGGGATGATACCTTTTCTTCTCCATGCTCCAACAGATGCACCCCAGTTCTCTCCCTAGTGCCAGGATCTCAGGAACACCTCAGGAACGAGCAGGACTGTGATGCTGGGATATCTTGCCATCAGGACAAGGGATGTACATGCTTTGCTGTGTTTTGCAAAACTCCCTCCACACTGAACCCTCATCCAGGCCACCTCACCCCACAGAGCCACCAGTTTCAATACCTGCTCCTTGCTATACCTACCTGGGGAAATAAATGCAAAAAAGACCAGTGGACAGCTCCAAATCGGGCTTAAAAATTGAGTGGATGATTCATCCATGTCTTCCACTCAAAATACACCCCAATGTCAGCCTCTGCCTCTGTTTTTCCCCTCCCCATAACCCAGCAAAGCCCCATCCTCATGGCTTAGTGCTATCTAGGCGGGTTTGTGTGTATCTGTGCATGTCTGTGTATTTTTTTTTTTTTTATTCTGGAGTGACTTGTTTGTGCTGTCATCAGCCGTTGTTTTGGTAAATGGTGAGTTAAACAGATATATCCAAGCGTAAAATCTAAAAAATGTTCCCTGTGGGCGCCTGGGGGGTGTTGTTTGAAATCAACTACATATCAATTGAGCGGCGGCGAGCGGATCCGATGATAAATTCCAGTCCACAGACGCCTTATAAATTACATTTTTTTGTTCACGATCTAGCCTCATCTCAGCTCCCCAGAGGCCCTTAGACTGAGAACTATGATTGTGTTGGAGAAATGTTTGCTCAGCTTGAGCGATGCCATTAGTGTTACATGTGCCAGGCCGCTCTCGCCGGCTCCCCCCCACCTCCACCCCTCCATCCCCCCCAATCCCAATCCGATCCCCCCTCCCTCTCCCCTGCCTTCCACAAAATGCAATATGCGCCTGGTAATTTTTCTGTTCATTATCTCATTGTTTTCTGTAAGTACAAGGTTAGATTGAATTACTGCAGGCTCTATTGTCTATTTGTAATTCTCCTTCCATGCCGTGCTACTAATGAATGGGCAATTTAGTCAAATCTTTGTAACGGCTTCTTCTGTGCGTCAGCCACTTAATTACTCTGAGCTTTTCTCACTGCTGCTTTATTGCATGGAAACTCAGGCTGCTTCCAGGTCTTTGCTAGGGGATCTCCAGCTCCAATAGAAGGGAAAAATAGCCATAACAATAACCAGCCCGGATTACCTTGATTCCTGGCGTAGCAGCATCCTCGGAGCACAGGACTTGCCCCTCCCGTGTGGTTTGTTTGCTCTGGAGTTGGTGGGTTTGCTATTGTGTGTGCACAGAGGAAACTGTCAGGGTGTAAATTAGGCAAAGTGCATCTAAGGTGAAGGTGGTAGAGACCCCTCAGTGTGATGAGAGCCAGAAAAAAAAGGCAAAACAACAAAAAAAAAAGGGCAAAACAAAAAATGCACGGGACCTCATTATGTGGAATGTACCCCACTCCATGCAATTCCACTGAAACTGAGATGCCAGTCTTGATCTATTTCAGGATCTCCAAAATAACTTCGTTTTGCTACCAGAGGTAGAAATTGTGCTCTTTCTGTTTGTTTGCAAAAAGGATAAGTGCACCTTTGTGTTTAGCATCCAATATTTCAATCTGCAAATCAAGGGCAGGGTGTGGGAATAAATACATTTTAAAATCCATTTAATAGAATTAATCTTGATCATTTATAACTAGGATTAGATAGGTGGTAGGTATATGTAGAGAGGTTTAGAACAGCCTCTTTGTATGATAAATACTTTTCCTTAATAAGAGGATACAAGGAATGGAAGTGAGAGGAAATAAAGGAGTTTGAAAGAAAGTATTGTGAAATATAAATAATAGTGTGACAGATAATCTCCATGCATGATCTGACTCGCCTATTTAAATTCCTAAAGGGATTCTATTCCTCTCTTCAGTGACTGAAATTCTCAGAGGCTGATGGAGTGCAAGATAATGGGCAGGTGGACCCTATGAATATCTGAACTCGTATTTCAACTGGACACCAATGCTAAAATCACATCTTTAGTAAACTGTGCTTCCTCTTTATAACATAACTGTACTTTACTTTTTCACTTTTTTACAGGATGTGTTGTCTCCATGGAAGAAATGCTGTAACACTTTCTCTCTGATCCTTTTCCGATTTATATCTACGTGTTGTTGCCAGAAATCCAAACCTCTGGCTGTACTTTTTGCTCACGTTTCTCAATTTTTAATTCAAAATTGGAACTTTGAATTTGTTCAGGGATTCATTAATTTATGTCAAGTTGACCTTTTACAGAGGATTTCATATCCATATAACAGGCATAAACTTCCTATTGATTTTGCACAGAGGATCTGCATGCTCAGTGATCTAAGCAGACATTTAATACACAAACAGTAAGTTCAACAATATAAACATCTTTTTTTTGTTCCTGTGACTGGAAAAGAAATTCCCGATAGAATTCTGTTTTGCACAGTTTTTAGGGAATGGATTTACTGGGAAAGATCTTGAAAGCTTAGCAAGAATATGAAAAGGCTGATAACCAATTACTGTAATTATTAATGATTAGAAAGGTCTTCCAAAACTATTTTCAAGGAATTTTCCTATAGGGGAATTTCCAAGCCCCTGGAGACAGATAGCTGAAAAGATTTGCATGATGAAAACCAGCACAAAGACACGGCGGGAGATTGAGAGATTTTGGTCAATGCTCATGTTTATCTTTGACCCTACAAATCAAAATATTCCCCAGTGCAGGAGCAGTTGGCACGTGGAGAGGGGCTGCATTTGCCCTCCACGTGGAACTGGGATGAGGCAGGGTGGTGTGTGTGTCTGGGACAATCTGCAGTGTCCATCCCACAGGTTCCTGGCTGCTCTCTTGTTCCTTGGCTGGGATTTGCTTTACCAGCTCTTGTGGTGGGACTCACTTGGCCTTCATGACAGACACACTTTAGTCTCCCACTCTTCCCCAGACCACCCTAAAGTGGCCATCCAGTACAGATTGCCCACAGCCAGAGCTGGGTTCTGACTTCTTGAAGATCTGCTCCTAAAAGCTTAAAGTTCTTAGATTTCAGCAGAAATTAAAATAACCCAGTTCTTACATGATTGACAACAAAATTGACTCCAGAAATGCAGCAGAATTTGGCCAGGACACAAATGTGAAACCCTGTGGAAACCTCCAAAGCAAATTCTTGCATCAGTAATATGTTAATTTTAGTCACAGCAGTATGGCCAGGTCAGTCTGACCTTCTTTCCCCTCTTCAGGCCTAGAGAAGTGTGCTGAGCTCGTTGTGACCCTGACACCATCCCAACATTCTGCCTCTCTTGCCCTGTCCCCATGCAGGTGTGCTCCTTCCTGTCCTCGTGCACAGGCTGGTCCTTGTGCCCACCTTGGAGGTGCTGCCAACAGACAGATCCTGTCCAGGGCTTGCCTTGAATCCTGCCTCTCACCAAGGAAAAAAGAGATTTTGTACTGGGGTCGGACAGGGGTGATGGTTGTAAATTGAAAGAGGGTCTGTTGAGATGAGATACAAGAAGAAGCTTTTCACAACGAGGGTGGTAAAACACTGGCACAGGGTGCCCAGAGCAGCTGGGGCTGCCCCTGCATCCCTGGCAGTGTCCAAGGCCAGGCTGGACAGGGCTGGGAGCAGCCTGGGATAGTGGAAGGTGTCCATGACAGTGGGTGGAACAGAGTGAGCTTTAACGTCCCTTCCAACACAAACCCTTCTGTGGTTTTATGGCTGTGGCTATGGCATTGCATGTCTGTGCCAGGAAGGGTTTTCCAGATCTTGCTGGATCAGTGGCCCCTTGACTGCTCTGCTGCTTTGCTTTGTGTGGAGGAATAAGGGGATTTCTGCCACCATCTGGGTCAGCGAGTGCTGGATTTCTAACCACCCCTTTCTTGTGCCACTCAGAATTGAAAACAGCACGTGCCTTCAGAAACACATATCATTAAATAACAGCTTATTTCTATTTGTGCTTATAGAACAGCTGGAAGTGGGGAAGCAACCTGAGAGCAAGCTGGTGCCTCGTAGACCCAGATAGGCTCTTTGCCTGCTTTGTTATAATACTTCATTGGAACTGACACATTGATAGCCACAGTTTTTCTAGGAAGTGACCTTCATGCTGCCCATTGATTCCCAGTGGCCATCAACTCCTTGCAATTGGAATGACAGGCCAGGTTAAAGGTCAGTCCTTAAATAAAGCTTCTGGATTACTAAACACCTGAAGTTCAAATGAAAATGGAAATCCTCACCTCATTTTATGTGACATGTTACTGCTAATGACACTTTGGGATCTTAAACGGCTCCTGCTCTTTAACTCATGTGCATGTTTCACTCGATAACCCCTTAAACCAGCTCCTTTTCCTACCACTGCTGGACTCTTACAGGACAGGCAGCAGGGAAAAGCAATCTCCTTGGGATATATGGCTTCTGGGAAAAAAAAAAAGAAAAAAAAAGCTTTCTCAGGAAAAGACATCAGAACCAATTAAAACATTTGCCTTTCAAGCGATGGCCAGAAACAATCATTCCTTTAATTAAGATTCACAGTAAAAAGATTTTATTTACATGAGCTGTGGCATTAAAAAGACCCCAGTTGTACAGCTGTGGAAGTTGGATGTGTTTTGCTTGTCTGTGCACAGTGGGACAGAGCCCCTTGGGTGTGCCTGGCTATGGGGGTGGGTGATGGGGTGTCTGCTCAGAAAAAAAAGAGGATTTTTGTCTTCCCATGCCTCACAGAGCTGCTGCTTCCATTGTCCTCATAGCAAGCCTTGCTCCCACAGCCCTCAGCCTTGGAGAGACCCAGAGCTCCATCTGTGGGGCATCCAGGGGCACCCAGGGCTCCCAATTCCTTCCCTAAGGGACCTCCAAGATCCCTGAGGACGGTGCTCTCAAATGCACCTCTTCATCTTCTCCTCTGAATTATTGTTTATTTTCTGCACCTTAACCTGAGTGGGAAACACTGTCAGAAAGGGGAGTAAACTTGCCATTACATTTCCACTAACATTTATGCATATTCTGAAGTTTTTGCCAAGAATACTTTGACAGTTTCTGCTAATTTACTTCTATGTCGTTACAAGATCTCTAGTTTCCAGCTGAGGTTAGCATACCCTTGTGCCAGATGCAGTATGTGCTCCCTGTAAGATGAAGCACCCGCCCCAAAATTCAAAATTCTAGACAATAACATGAAGTTATTTGCTGCAGGGTGTGTTCACCTTCTGCAGTGTGTCAGGCCAGTGGGTGCCAGAATCTGGTGGACATGCCTGCACGCTCATATTTCTTTGTCCATAATCCTCAGTATTTAATAAATGACCCTAAAATAAGTTGAGGGTATCTGAGGTTCCTCACTGGCCCTGCAGTTAACTGGCATGGTATGGCCTGACCCAGTGCAGGGATGACTTGTCCAAAATATTGTCCTGGAAGAACCTCTGGACTACCCTAAATACAAGTCATGCCTGGAAATTGACTGAAGCCCAAACACAAACAAGGTCTGCTCTAACAGTCTGGAGTGTAGTGACCAGGTTTCCATGCCTCTGTAATTTACCTTGGAAATTTGCTTCAAACTGCACCAGGAGAGGTTTAGATTGGATATTGGGGAGATTTCTTCACTGAAAGGGCTTCCCAACCCTGGAAAAGGCTGCCAAGGGCAGTGATGGAGTCCCCATTCCTACAGGGGTGTAAAACCCATGTAGATGTGGCACTTGGGGACTTGAGCTGGTGGTGGCCTTGGCAGCATAGGGTTGGACTTGGTAAACCTAGAGGAGTTTTCCAATCTAAGTGATTCTATGATTCCATAATTAATAATAGTCCATCATATTGATCATGGAATTTCCAAACACAATCCTATGTGTGTGCATCAGTTTGTGCTGGATGATGTTTTCATTGCTTTGGAGTAACAGCACTGGCACAAACAGCTGGATGAGGGAGGAAGGAAGGAAGGAGGGAAAGAAAGAAGGAAGGCAGGAAGGCAGGAAGGCAGGAAGGCAGGCAGGCAGGAAGGAAGGAAGGAAGGCGCGGAAGGAAGGCGCGGAAGGAAGGAAGGCGCGGAAGGAAGGCGCGGAAGGAAGGCGCGGAAGGAAGGCGCGGAAGGAAGGAAGGCGCGGAAGGAAGGCGCGGAAGGAAGGAAGGAAGGAAGGAAGGAAGGAAGGAAGGAAGGAAGGAAGGAAGGAAGGAAGGAAGGAAGGAAGGAAGGAAGGAAGGAAGGAAGGAAGGCGCGGAAGGAAGGAAGGAAGGCACGGAAGGCGCGGAAGGCGTGGAAGGCGCGGAAGGAAGGAAGGAAGGCGCGGAAGGCGCGGAGGGCGCGGAAGGTGCGGAAGGCGCGGAAGGCGCGGAAGGAAGGCGCGGAAGGCGCGGAAGGCGCGGAAGGCGCGGAAGGCGCGGAAGGAAGGAAGGAAGGAAGGAAGGAAGGGCGGAAGGAAGGAAGGGCGGAAGGAAGGAAGGAAGGGCGGAAGGAAGGAAGGAAGGAAGGGCGGAAGGAAGGAAGGAAGGAAGGAAGGAAGGAAGGAAGGAAGGAAGGAAGGAAGGAAGGAAGGAAGGAAGGAAGGAAGGAAGGAAGGAAGGAAGGAAGGAAGGAAGGAAGGAAGGAAGGAAGGAAGGAAGGGCGGAAGGAAGGAAGGAAGGAAGGAAGGAAGGAAGGAAGGAAGGAAGGAAGGAAGGAAGGAAGGAAGGAAGGAAGGAAGGAAGGAAGGAAGGAAGGAAGGAAGGAAGGAAGGAAGGAAGGAAGGAAGGAAGGAAGGAAGGAAGGAAGGAAGGAAGGAAGGAAGGAAGGAAGGAAGGAAGGAAGGAAGGAAGGAAGGAAGGAAGGAAGGAAGGAAGGAAGGAAGGAAGGAAGGAAGGAAGGAAGGAAGGAAGGAAGGAAGGAAGGAAGGAAGGAAGGAAGGAAGGAAGGAAGGAAGGAAGGAAGGAAGGAAGGAAGGAAGGAAGGAAGGAAGGAAGGAAGGAAGGAAGGAAGGAAGGAATTCTAACAGCAGAATTCCACCAGGAGTCATTGCACAGATCATACAGATGTAGCACTTTGGGATATTGTTTAATGGTGAACATGGTGGTGCCAGATTAATCTTAGAGGGCTTTTCCAGCCTTAACAATTCCATGATTTTGTGATCAAGAGCCAAAAATGCAGCAGGTCGTGGTCACCTCTTCAAGGTCCATCCTGTATCTGCCGCTGTTCCACATGTTTCCTGTGTTGTTTTTGGAGGGTTTCTGGTGCCTGTCTGCAGCAGGAATGGTTTAATTGCTGTCCAGGCTGGTGTCTCTGGCCCAGGGGCTGGGGGCTGGGTGGACAAGGGGCCGAGGGATGCTCTTGTTTCCCAGCGTGGTGCCTGCAGGCAGCGGCTGTGGGAAGAGGCAGGTGATGAATTGTCCCCTGTCCCCACTGCTGTCAGCCTGACACCACTCACCAGCACTAAATTAATCCGAACAACACCGTGCAGCCTGGATGCTGCCAGGGCTTGCTAATGCCCGGCTAATAAAGCAGGAATAGCAGAGCCTGAGCACAGTTTCGTGAAGAGCCTTAAACGCTTGTTAATGGGCTGGGAACACTCACACCAAAATGAGTGTTTGCTGACTATCTGCTTACAAGCATTTGTTAGTTTTGGTGGTGCTTCTTGGTGTAAATCCTGTGATCTCTGGCACAACCCCCAGATTTCTAAGGCAATAATTTAAAATGTCTAAGAAAATTAACTCTATCCCAGCCAATACTAGGACATAAACTTAAAAAATTAGGTAATCTCTCCAAATAACCCTTTGGTTCTGTTCATTTTGTAAAAAATAAAACCCAAACAGCCCCCCCCCAAAAAAAATCCAAAACAAAAACAAAAATCCCAAACCCAACCAACCAACCAACAAGAAACAACAAAAAAAAACCTCCAACAAAAATCAAAACCTAGCTTCACCTGGTAAAATCTAAGGAAATCTTCTGTGTAACATTGGAATAATAGAACTTGCTTCGAACGATCTTCCAAAAAAATGTTTAAAATGTTTCCCCTGGCCAGAGACCTTACGCTGAATTTCAGCCAGCAGCAAATTTTTTGCAGCCAGTGTTATAAATCAAAACTGGGTTTCTAATGAAAGTGCTGACACAACTTTAACTGTAATGGTACTTTCAGGCAAAACTGTAAAGATATTGGAGTATTCTTGTGCTATATCCAGAACTGACTATTTTTTACCTTCCTCTTGAGTTATTCTCTGTATCAGAGCAGTGCTGAGCACAAGTATAATAGTCATATAATTGTCATGGAGATATGGGATACATAATTGGGAATGGAGATATCTGCTATTCCTAGTGAAATTCTATGATATAAACCCTCTTCTTAGAAATACCAAAAGAAAAATGGTCAGTATTTTTCAATGATTTGTCTAAGAACTAACAGCTCTGTGTGTGAGTAGCTGCCCAGATCACCCAGCATCATATTGCCTCCCTGTGTGGAAAACTGAAACATCAAAAATATTACAAAAAAAGAGTAGCCAATATTCAAAAACGTCTCCTGGTCAAATATCTCTGTAGAGCAGCCTTTTTCTGCAACATTCTTCAAATCTGGATGAAAACTGGGTGAAACTGCAAAATGGGCAAGCAATGTAATTTTGGGAAGATCAGTGGTCCTAGGGAAGCCCCTTGTGCATTAAATCTTGCACAAGCAGGGAGATGTTACAAAGGACATTGGGGTTGATGGAGCACTTGGGATGTTGCAGTGCTTCAAAGTGGGATTCTTTGGAAACAATGAAAATTAGGATTCTGGTGAAAATTTAAAACCTCTGAAAAAGGTGTGGTTGGGCCACTATAAGAAGGATTTTTCTCAAAGTAGTCCCACGTCAAAAGGGATCTGAAAACACCCCTGCAAAAATCTAAAAATCCCTGATTCTTCCAAGCAGAAATATTTCTGAGAGAATAAGGCCATTTTTAGAGAGATTCCACAGAAACAGAAGGTTATCCATTGGAAATCTCTTGGTTCCCTACACTATGTGCTGCTGTATTTCACACATGCATGCATTATCACAAGGATTTCAAAGGATTACTTTCTTCCCAAGTATCATCAAATGAAGGAGTCACAAACTAGGAAAATGCCCAGGAATATGGTTCTATGATGCCTAAAGACCTTGATAACCTTTCTTACAGTCATGGCATTCAGTTGTTCCCTTTTGGAGTTTCTGGATTAAAGATACCCAAAACACAGAGGACACCACCTGCCAGGACAATGCAGTCACTTTTAAAGATGCTAAACCATTTACAGGAATTAAAAATTACTGCCTAATTGTTGATCCTGCCATGCAGTGTCCTACAGGGATGGTGGGAGCTCTTTATTTTTGCTTTCTTCAACCACAGCATGACATTCACATTATTTTCTACAGAATGGTGGATCTGCATTTATCTCCCCAAGTCTGAGTCACTTGAGTTAATGGTTTTATGTTTTTCTGAAGGGTAGGAACTAGAAGGAAACCTGGCTTGCTTTCCCACTGCAGTTTTACTTCCCTGGTGGTTGCAAGGATGAAAGTAGGTTTGCCCCTCTGTTTGCAGTTCCAATGTATTTGGATTAAAGCTCAACGTTGTTCAAGGATGGGCACCTCTGAGGATTACCTTGGAGCTCTCCAAGGCCTGTGGTGAAGACTGTGGGCTCCAAATCTCAGCAGCTGGAAGTGGGCAGAGTTGAAATCAGTGTCACTGTCCAGTTGGGGTCTAAAATGAGAGTTGTTGGATACCTACTGGTGCTCAGTCTCTTGAAAACCATTGCTGATTAAATAGTGTCACTTGTCCCTTTACTGACAGCCACCAGAGTTTTTAAAGGTGACAGGAAAATAATTCACAGGGATGTTTTTTGGGAATAACTGATTTTTGAACACAAATATTAAAGGAAGAAATGAATTTATGGGAGTATAAATCCCTTCCTATAGGTTTCAGAATATTTGGTAGCTTGAAAATCATAAGTTTATAGATCAAATGGGACATTTCAAAGGCTCTCAACCAAAATATGTGTCTTCTTTGGAAGATTTTCTAACAAAAGCAAAGGAAAAGTGCAAGTGGAGAGGACATTTCAAGCCAAAAAGGTCCATGCTCTAATGGGCTAAAAGTCATCTATTGTATATGCTCATTTAGACCCACTGTGAACCTTCTTGAGAAAAAATGAAGCCTTTTCATTTCTAACAGTGTGCCATGAACCATTCTGACTTTTTTTTCCAATGAGGTGGCAGCACTCTGAATTTCCAAAAAGTTTTGTTGGCCCTAAAGTGCATTTCCTCACAAGTAACCCATTTTTTCTTAAACAAGCAGGATGCACCCAAAATTAAAACACTTGACGTTCCAGTTTCAGTGTTTATAAATATCACCATATGTGTGATATTCTGATTAAACTCTTTATTTTGTGTCATGACTTCAGGACAGTGAGGTAGCTTCTGAGTCCAGAGGCCTGGGACTCTTCATTCTTTATATGTTGACCTTAACTCTTCCATCTAAAAGGCAGAGCAAGAAAGGGACATGTGGACCCAACATCCTCCTATGATTTTATTCAGTAACAGCAGCAAATTCCCAAGTCAAAGTAGCTGATATGAGGCAGTTTTAGTAGATAAATTTTTTCTTTTTTTGACAAAACCTGTGTTTCTGCTGTATCTCTCTATTGGTGCTTACATAATATCTCACAAAGACCTCTGGATTTTCCAAAATACTGTGCCCAGGATCCTGTTCTTTGGCTTTCACTCTGCCATCAAAACTTGTGGTTTCATTTCTGTTACATTGACAGGAAAGAAATTTTAATACAGTACTGTGTATTTACTTTATCTGCTTGTCTTTACAAATCACTCTACAATCCCAGGGTTTGGTATGAGACAGAGAGAGAGAGAGAGCAAGAAGTAGTATTTATAGTAAAACATGGGTAGTCAATAGCATGTGGGAAAACAACTGAATCTGAAAATGGTCCCAAAGGTAATTTGCAAATCTGCTGAAATCCCGAACAAGCTTTGATTTAACCGAAGCTTGAAATGGCTTTTATTTACTGTCTATTGTGGAATAAATGACATCTCATAAACAGGCTTTATCCATTACCACAGAATGGCGATCACTGTGTTAGGGACATTTTATCCTCTTGATATAAAACAAGATATGCTATAGTGTGTTATTACAAATAGAAAAATCAATGCCGAGACACACACCTCTGAAATTTCATTTTTGCGGAACCCCATTTTCAAAAAAATGTATTCTCTAATAAAAACGTCTCCATAACCAGGGGGATTTACAAAACACTGAGCAACAAAGAACAATAACAAACAATGAATAAAGTGGCTCCATCCTGAGTCTTTCTGCTGTACATTAGTCACACACTTGCATACATTTCTGAGCGCTGAGCAAAGCTCCCACTAGGCAGGGAAGCAAACCGGCTGAATTACCTTCACTTTTAAGCGCTTTATGGAGAACACACACTGCATGCCAAGTTGTGCTGGAGAGGAAAACTTTGTGGCAAAAAAAAGCCTGATGCAGGGATGGAGTCATCCAAAGAAAGGCTTCCCTTTTTTTATCCAGAGTCTGGATCAAAACCTAGCTAAAAGCTGTGGTTTTTTGGCTGAGACTGGTGTTGGCAGTTACTTTTCATTCACAACAGGTCTGATATATTTACCCCTATCTGCTCTTCATTACTTTATGCTGATTCATAAGGCTCTGTTCCTTTGATAAATTTTCAGCTGAAAATGCCTGAAAACAGATTTTCTCCACTCAGTCATTCATGAATTGTTCAGAGTGTCCTCTCCCACTGCACATAATTGACCCCCCAAACATGATACTGTAACTGGAGTCTGACTGGATGCCTGTAAGACTAAAAATTACAAGAAGTAGTGAATGGAAAATAACAAACAGTGATTGCATTGATCTCTTCTTTTTTTTCCTAATGCATGATTATTTGTCGCTGGAATTTATGATTCTTCTGAGATTTTGGGACTCATCAATCAAGTGAGTGAAACGGGGAGTGAGTCCTCCCCAACACTGTAGTATATGAGCTGTAAATGACTGTGAAGTGACTTCCCTGAACACTCCTGAAAATGCAGATAAATTGCTTTTGAATTATTCAGTTGCCAGAAATCAAGACCAGATAGCCACATTTGGTGGGCCAGCAGTATCCCAGGGATGTGAAGCTGAGTGAGGGAAGAGGGCCCCCTACTCTTGCAGCAGCAGCAATCCCATGGAAATTTGAATTTCCCACAGAAAGGGGACAGTCATTGTCAAACTCAACTGGCATTCCCAGCCTTATAAATCAAGGAACAGCTACTTCCAGAGCGGGATTTTTGATGTTTTTTATAGGCTGACCTGGGCATTGTTTCAATATAACTTAGTTCACTTAGATTTGTTCCTCAATTATTTCTAAGACTCTCTGTCTAAAATAATCCCGTGGTGCTAATATCCATGGATGAGCACATGCAATGAAAAGTTGGGTTCTCACAGGCCCTGAAAAAGCAGATGTCAAAGACCAGATATATGACTCTCTCCTCCTCAGGCAGATAAGTGAATTTATTAGGATGACTTGCAAAGTACTGTGATCCTTAATGTAAGCAATCATGATGAGGTCACATTTACATTGAAAATGATCTCATGGCCCCTAGGGTTTGCCAACCAGCACTGGGAAGTAATCCTTGCCTCTTGCTGTGAGAAATGGAATTTTTGAGGCTGGAAAAGCCCCCTGGGATCATCAGGCTCCAACTGTCCCCCAGCACTGCCAAGGCCACCACTACCCCATGTCCCCAAGTGCCACAGCTCGGGAAGCCACGACTTGGGAAGTCACTACTAGGTGCTGCTCTGGGAAGCATCATGAGCAGCTGGAATGGTTATTCTGCTCTGAAACAGAGTCTCCACAGAGTTTTCAAGGGAAGGTGAAGAGCTCTTCAGGCTTTCTTTCTGGTGCAGACAAAATTTGCTGAAGCCCAAGGCTGGGTACATTTCCCTGTGGGAAACACCACCCTTGGGAAATGCATTCAAGCAGAGGTTTGCCTACTGCAGACACAAACAGGAGCATGAGGGATGCTTTCAGGATGCAATTAAGAACATTTCCTTGGACTGGATGAATCCCTTCATTTGTTTCTTTGTGCCCTGTGTCATGTTCTGGCCTTCTCGTGCCAAGAGTTAAAATGAGGACAACATTCTCAGTTACTTCAGTAAAGTTATGGTCCAACTCCTAAACTGATGTATTTCAAATATAAAAAAAAGTGGAAGAAAAGGAAAGATATGAGATCAGCATGACCTCTCAAAACGTGAGCAGTGTTGGGAACTACAGTTTTCCTGCCTTGTGCAAGGGGAGGGGACTTCAGGTTAAGAGTTGCAATAATGAAAATAAATATCATACATTTTTTAAATGCTATAAATGCAGTTTCTGGCCAGATCCTCACAAACAGCTACTTTGATGCAGATTTGAAAGACCTTTTCATTGTTATCACTACATTTAAAAAAGTACAGTTGTTTATGGTTCAACTTCCAAGGATGTACCCACTGCCTGTGTTAGGGGCTAGTTAGTGACAAATGTTATTTGCACCTGGACCTCTCAAACCTCATCCTTTCAGGTGATATGGTGAGTGTTTCAGGTCTGTGAAACCAAGACATTTCACATCATTGAAGTGATGGTAAGAATATGGAAAAACCTGTTTTTTCCTTTGCTATGCCATTGGTTGAACCTACATGTCCCAGCAGCCACAGCTACAGACAGTCAGCACCATAAAGACTCGTGTAATGTCCAAAACTTTATGGGATGCAGTGAGGACACAGACCAGGATTTGGTAAAGCTGATTTGACAGCCTGCACTATTGGAAATCTAACAGTGTTTAGCCACATGCATGGTGATTCAGTGGAATAAACCCCTTTCACAGTCAGACTAGCAGAGTCTGTTCTCCATCTTTCCTGCAGTGTGGCTCAGAAGATGCTCATCCCTCTGCATGTATCTCCTTTGGGAGCTCCTTTCAGGGGGAATAGTCTCAAAGCAAGGTGGTGTGGAGGGGAATGTCAGTCTGCTCTCTCAAGCTGCATGAGGAAAGGTTTAGATTGGATATTAGGAAAGATTTCTTCACTGAAAGGGTGGCTGGGTGTTGGAACAGGCTGCCCAGGGCAGTGGTGAAGTCCCCACCCCTGGAGGGTTTAAAAGCCATATGTGGCTTTTGTGGCACTTGGGGACATGGGTCAGTGGTGGCCTTGGCAGGGCTGGGGGAATGCTTGGACTTGATCTCAGAAGGTGTTTCCAGCCTAAATGATTCTGTGATTCTATGAAAAACTCATTGGTATGTGGGCTGATGGAGGAAACAAGAAACTGTGTCATTTGTCCTCATCTTTGCCCTTGTTTCACCACCTCTCAGTCTGGCTCACTGGTATTCCACAGGCTGTTTTTTCCATTTGATGCTCATGAACAATTTGGGACACGTTTTCACCCAGCACTGACCCCTTGCCAGGACTCACCAGACCACAGTGAGTCCAGATGAGCTGCAGATCTGCAGATTGCATCTCTTGCTGGAGATCCTCATGCATATCTCAGGCTGCCTCCTCAGGTGGGGGTGAGCTGTGCTCACAGAGTATTTAGGGAGTGAACACCTAATGGAGAACTTTGAAAGACAGTCTGCTTTTAGGAACAGTTCTGCTTGCACCTGCAATATACAATATGGTTCTTAATCTCTGTCACAGAGGACATTTGCATGAAAATAGGATGTTGTTTTTAAACATTCATCTGTTCTTGCTGCTTGTTGCTTGTTTGGAGACAGTGCCAGTGGAGTCCCAAGTCAGTGGCTGTATGGGAAATAAACGGGTCAGGGATGGCAACAGGAGGTCTGGGGGAACACGGTGGTTGAGTTTGTGTTTTGCTGCCAGACTGTTCAGGTAACTTGTACTGAGGGAACATGTCAGAGGGAGACATGGAAAGAGTCTAGCAAATTTGAATCTTTTATCTTCTGTGGGTGCCCACACACAAGCACCATAACACACTACATGCAAAAATCCCTGCTGGTCCCAAAATTTGTCTCCAATGGTGGCCAGGACCAACCCAGTAGGGAAGGATATAAGAAAAAGATAAGCATGTTGAGCTACTAATCCTACATTTTCTGCCTTCAACAGCTCATGGCTCAGGACTCTCTGAGCCAGAGCTGATGTCTGGTAGTAGGAACTTTATATAGGAGCCCACAAGGGATTTTTATTGTCATGTTTTTCTGCAATACCTTTGTGGACTGTAAGAAACAGTCTGTATCAAGGAGTTTCCCAGAGGAGTTGTGTGGGATGTTGGGAACCACAGTGTGGGAAGGGCAGAGAAGATGGCTGTTTTGTTTAACCAGTCTTCTACTCCAAGATTGGTCTTTATTAAAGATATCAGACTCACCAGATACTGAAAGCAGACAAAAAGAAAATTCAAGCACCCAGTGTTAAAAGAAGATTCAGATTACTCTGGCCTTGGAAAGAGTATTGATTTTGCTTTTGTCTAAATGGGGCAGAATCTAGCTCAAAATACATTGAAACAGCAAACTCAAGTCACCTTTTGTGTCTGTTTTATGTTTAAACTTAGAGAAGGTTTTGAGCAAAAACTCTTCATGGCTCTTACAGGACAGGATTGTCTCAAGACATGAAGAATCCTCACGTTCTGACCCAACGAGGAGGAGTGAGCAGAAGCCAAGAGACCCCTGTGGTCAAGGAACATATGCAGAATTCCTTGGCAATAAAGATGAGAGGGACAACATTGTTTAATTACAGACCATAAGCTCTCATCTTAGTGTAGAGGAAACCACTTACATGAAGGTCGTATTTAGAATTTCACGGTGAAACATCAAGTTTTTGGCTTGCAAATTGGGATGTGACATGAGATCGCTTTGAGCTTTGTTTATGACTTGCTGTTCACCTCAGTGCCTGCCCACACTGCAGGAAAACATTTTGCTGCAAAACATTGAGTTCCTCCTCAGAAATAGGTCACCAGGCCCCAGAGTTAACACTCATTTGAGATAATTGATATGGGGGGTTGGAGAGGTGCAGTTTCCACAGTGCTTCATAGATGTGTAAGTTTTTTAAGATTCATAGGGTTTTTAAGATTTTTTGCATGACTTTCACAGATCCATGCACGCATCAGATGACTCTTCCAGGAGTGGAGGAATTAGGATGAAAGTTCTGTCTGGTCTTCCAGCTAGCTGTGATCCAATTTGGCATTGTGAGCTAGAGCTCACACAGGCACCTCTTCCAAATACAACAATAATCAGAAGAGCACTGTTTCAGTACAATATTATGTGTTATATTGAAGTTATGGGTAAATTGAGGGCAAAGCAGCTTTGCTTTTTTGATAGTCCATAAGGAAGAGGATGAGTACGAATGGATGTCTGCCCTGTTGCACAGCCAAAACTCTTCATCCTACCCAGGCTACCATCTAATGGTGCACCTGAATGGGTATAAACAGTAATTACCTGACAAAATACACTTACAACTTCCTTCAGTAAGCATCCATGGCAAGCCTAGTGTTCAGTCAGTTTTGCCAGGAAGAGAAATGAAACACATTTCATTTCATCACTGATTACCTCAGCTGTGTCACCTTTAATGCAGTGGTGACAAGCATCCTTCCCACTGCCTTGACTGCGTGTTGCACAGCTCACTTTTTTGAAGCTGTTTACCACAGAAAAATGTTTAAGTAGGATTCAGATATCCCTCGGCAAAGAGAAAGAGGAAAGGAAAAGATGAAGGGAAAAAAAAAAAGACTTTCAAAATATAAAACAGAAGTTGCTGCAGGCAAAGATGCCTTTGAGCAGTCTCAAGCTAAGACTTTCCATTTCCATGTAAAAATGTCTGTCGAAAGGGCAAGCTACATTTACAATGAGCAAAGTTTTATAGCTTACACAGGCATGAGCACCTGCTAGGAAGATGGGGAAAAGATTCAATTTACCTTTGGGTTGCAGTGCTCAGATTCCCATTTAAAAGTCTAAGACCCCTGATTATTTATTGATGTCTTTCCCTCCATAGCTGTCTGCATCTTTACTGCCTTGCAAGATGCAACAGTGTGGCCTAAAGGATTTTTTGAATTAAGTTCTTTCAAGTCATTTTTCCCCTTCAGGTGTTTAGCCAATGATGCTGAAGTTTGACAGGTCTCCTCTGTATTTGGGGGTGTGATATATTTATATATTTATTAGCCAACAGTCAAATTAACTGTGCCTGCACTGTCCTTAAACACTAGGCTATGACAGGGTTACTGAATTTTCTGCTTTTTTTATTTACAAGAGGAAGGAAAGGCAGCATCAGTGGGAGTAATATTCTAAAGCAACCCACATTTTACAGTGAATATGCTTCATGTTCCCATAAGGCAGTGGCAGACAAAATTTAACAGCAAAATCTCTATCCACACTCCTTTCCCCTCTCTCAGAAAGCATTAAAGTGGCAGCTTGTACATTTTCTTTAACTTACAGGAGGCAAGGAGACTTTTACTGAAGACATCTAAAAAGACATTACAAGGCACCTCTGGCAATGAAATGAGTATTTTCTTATTTCAGCAAGAAGAATAGAAACTCTGGTTCTTCTTTTTTCACAATAATAAGAGTCATAGTAAAAGAAAAACAAAAGCAAACTGGTATTGCAATTAATTTTGATATTTGTAGCACCCTGGAAAATCGAACCTCATGTGCTGGGTAAAAGCAGAGAAGCAAACACTAACTCGAGGGGTAGTTTATTTGTTTATTTTAGCTTTCTGAGAAAGAAGAAAAAGCAGCAGTAAAGGGAATCTCATACTGGCATGCTGGTCAAAGAGCAAGCATGTGTGTTCCATTTTCCAGCATATACTGTCAATTAACAAAGTTGATTTTAACAACTTTAAATTACTAGAAACAGGGTTTGACCGGAAAATAATACAGGTAGGCTGGACCCAACTCAGCAAGTTAACCCAAGGGGAGGATCTTTAAGTGATTGTATGCACCAAAATAGGACTTTTATTAAACAAGGAGGTAGAGCAGAGGGTGGCATGGCCATCTCCAGCCATTAAACACGATCATCCTGCAAAGGGCAGAGGAAGAAGCCCTGGTGGTGGCTGCCAGGAGCTGCTGAGGTAGAGCACTCAGCTGGAGATGGATCCTCACCCTTTTGGCACTGCCCTTTCCTGGAGTGCTGGGGACACACTGGAACCCTCCAGAGATCATGGCCTTCAGTGACCTTCAGGGAGGGGAAGAAATCCTCAGCCACAAAGCTTCAAAGCTGGGTGGTGCAGAGGATCTGCACAAGCTGAGCTCTGGGTGTGCCCAGCCCTCAGCAGCCAGTGCGGGAGTGGGCCCATCTCGAAATGAGGAACAGGCTGGAACTGTCAGTATTAGTCACTCAAAGGGCTTTTTTTCTTCCCTGGGACTCACCTCATCTATATTTCTCTACCCTGGGCTGACTGCCTTAAATGCCCTTTTAGTCAGTGGAAAGGAGACCTCAGGGCATGACTCTGACCTACCATGGCCATCCCGAGGGAGTGAATCACGGCTGTTCCATGCCTGTCCTTCCCTGGACTGAAGATAATTTGTGATAACAGCTCAGGTGTCTGGTGCCCCTGAAGTTACAGCAGGACAGCAGTGAACCTCTCCACCAGCGTGGCTGAAGAGGGCTGTGAGTCAATCCCTTGCAGGCACATCTTCCCCCTTGCTAAGGCAAAACCTCTCCAGCTCTGCTCCATGAGATCTTTTTTGGTGACAGCAAGCAGACTGCAGGGCTTTTGACCAAGCTGTAATGGAGATGTGCCTGGGTTTTCCATGGGCAAAGACATCTCTGGGGCTATAAGGCTTCAGCTGAGTTCTCCAGCATGTCTGTGACTTCCTGAATCATAGAATCCTGAATGGTATGGATTGGAAAGATCCTGAAATTCATCTCATCCAACCCCTGCCACAGGCAGGGACACCTTCCACTAGAGCAGGCTGCTCAGAGCTCCATCCAGCCCTGGACATGGACACTTTTGACAGTGATTGAATGTTGCTGCCAAAGTTGACAAATAGCACTCCAGGACAGGATATTTATGATCCAGATTGTGAAACTGAGTAACAGTCCAATCCATTTATCAGCACTCTCACAATTACAAAATAAGTGAAGACATAATAGTTACAACAGCAAAACTGATTATCACCGTGCACACCATTATTGTAAGTCACAAACCAGGAAAGGTGGCAGATTATTGTTGTAATTTGTTACTTGGTGAAAATGGGAGTTTCTGGGAGGGGACTGGTGTCTTATAGAGGACTCATGGGACTCTGGGGGGTGGCACAAATGTAGACAGGAGTTTTACCCTGGTGATTTTCTGGTCTGCTCTTTGGATCACAGAGATCCAGACATGGGTTTCTGTGCACATCCAAGCCCAAGGACTTTGGAGCAGCTGTCCCAGTGGCACCAGGAGAGGCAGACGTGAGACATGCTTGAATCTGTGTTTGCAGAAGCAATTTTCAAAGGAGGTTTTCACACACACGTGATGGATCCCAGTCCCCTCCTATGCCACTTGGCTCCTTTGTTCCCTGGGTGGGAGTTAGTAGGTACATGCATTAATGTAATGACCTCTTTATTGACACGCTTTCATTTCACTTCTCTTTAACCACCACCAGAGTAAAACCCAGAAGAACTGTTCAGAGAAGAGTGACTACATTTAGAAAAGTAAAACAAATACCATTACATGGAGTGCACTAAACCCAGGTAATTACTAAAATGATGTCATGGACACTCTATTATTAATAGTGCACACACAACTTAGGTTGTTCTCCTACAGATCATTAAAGGAGTTGTCCACAATCTGAGCTGAGTCTGAATGCTCTTCTATTCCCTGTAAGACATTTTTATTTCAGATATGTCTGTATCCAAACACACATTCCACTTGAGAACAGGTCTCAGAACTGACTGTAAAGACCTCATCTTTATGTATTCGTAAAGACCACATTAATGCATCTCAGTTATGAGAAGGGCAATTGTTCATATCATAAAAGAGGGCTCTGAAAAAAAAATGAAGCCCCAATCTGATGTGAAGAATGCAGATATGTCAGGGGTTTATGGAAGACATCCCTCAGTGCATTTCTGAAACACAGACTTAACTATTGACTGCATGAAATATTTTGTGGTTGGGGATATTCTTGGGGGTATTTTTCCTGGACGGCTTCTTACTCCTTTTTAAAATCCAGCTGTGCCAAGCAGGAGAAATGAGGGAAATCTGGTGCTAGAGAGTGTTTGGTGATTCAGCTGGATTTTGGCTGCATTGTTTTCTCTGAATGAAAGCGCCAGGTTTATTCACCAGATTAAAACCCCCTAAACGGTTCCATTTTCCTGCCCTCGTGATCATTGCTATTGATTACTGTGTGTTCTTGAATCTATTTTGTACAGCCCTTGTTTAATATTTGAGAGACATAAGGAGCAGCGTGTTGTAATATTTAAGAGGTTAACTTATTGCAGAGAGATAAAGAAAAGGCACGGCTCCAAATGAGGTGGAAATTTGGTCCATTTTATTGATGTGTTGCAATATACATTGAGGGAGATACAGTGCACTGTAATACAGATCCTGTAAAAAAAAAAGACAACACAACAACAACATGGTAAAATAGTGGTTATATCTGAGGCCCTTTCTTTTTAGTAGAGGCAGTGCCAAGGTGCTCAGCACCTGCCTGAGGGTGTGGTGGCAATCAGACCCTGTATGTTCCTCTGTGTGTGTCACAGACATACCACGTTGCACTACAGCTACCACATTTTTCATGGTTATGTGGCTAACTCAGGGTCTGGGGTGAAAGATTAGCAGAAATCTGTTTTGACAACAAATAACGTGTCCTGCTTTGGCACTGGCTGTGCAACAGTTTAACACCATCTTAACCTGCATATACAGGTCAGACAACCACATCTGCCAACAGGTACTTTTATTTCACATGGCTACAAAAGCTTTGCAGACCTTTAAAAGAGGTGCCAGATCTGAGGGGCTGATTTTAATGCTCAGAATAGTAGATTTCTTTCCATGTTAATTCAGGGTCTATAAATGTGATTGTTTGCAAGGCTGGGATGCCTAGGTATAGAACCAAAGAATCACAGAATGTTTTGGGCTGGAAGGAACCTTGTCTTTTTCCTCCCCCCTGCTGTGGACACCATTCCTATTATTCAAACACCATGAGTTTTGTTTTATTTGGGCATTGCTAAAGCAGAAGGTCAGAAACCTTCTCAAATGCTCTGTAGAAGAAGATTGAACTTAAGGTTTTTTAGGGCTTGCAAATCCTGACCTCAGGAGAAGCAATTATGATTTGCAACAGGAAATAATAATTTTAAAAAATCCTACCCAGACAAAAGATGGAAGAAATAATTCAGAATAATCTACAAAGTCTATAGATGTTCCTGCACCTATAAGTTGTCACAGAACAATTTTTAGGTTCATGGGCCAGAGTAATTTAACCCCATAAAATCCCAAAATTGTTTGGGTTGGAAAGATCAACTTCCACTGTGCCAGGCTGCTCCCAGCCCTGTCCAGCCTGGCCCTGGGCACTGCCAGGGATGCAGGGGCAGCCCCAGCTGCTCTGGGCACCCTGTGCCAGGGCCTGCCCACCCTCCCAGCCAGCAATTGCTGCCCAATCTCCCAGCTGGCGCTGCCCTCTGGCATTCCCTGGCAGCCATTCCCTGGGTGCTGTCCCTGCAGGCCTTGTCCCCAGGGCCTGTGCAGCTCTCCTGGAGCCCCTGCAGGCCCTGGCAGGGCTGGCAGCTCTCCCTGGAGCCTTCTCTTGTGCAGGGCAGAGCCCCAGGTGTGCCAGGCTGGCTGCAGAGCAGAGGGGCTCCAGCCCTGGCAGCAGCTCCGTGCCCTCCTCTGCCCTGGCTGCAGCAGCTCCACGTCCTTGTGCTGCTGGAGGCAGGGCTGGAGCAGCTCTGCAGGTGGGGTCTCACCTGGGCACAGGGGCAGAATCCCCTCGCCTGCTGCCCCCGCTGGGGGCTCAGCCCAGGGCAGGGGGGGCTCAGGAAGCCACAGCACATTGCCAGGACATGTTGAGCTTTTTTTCCACCAGAATCCCCAAGGCACGGGAGAAACAAATTTGGTGTATCAGCTGGCATCTACATGCCTGCAGCACCTGTTTGTGTATACAAATGTTTAGTGCATTGGCAAATGGTACTTGACTTTTTCAGCATATTTTCGATGCAGTGGGGCTTACCTGTCCCTCTGTGGGCTGCTCATGCCCTCCATCACTGGAGTGTGGGAGCTGACTGATACATTTATTCATGTTATTCCTTGGGAATTTAGGGAAAGAGATGACTGTCATTTGACAGAAAAGGAACCAAGTAGCTTGAGGACAGATTTTAAATGGTATTTAAGAGACTTGCTTAGTTTTCCATTGAACTCAGAGGTAATTAGGCACTTCAGATTTAAGAAATCTGGTCCTTGGTGGCTTGAGTGAGGTCTGCTTTAATGCTGGGAACTAAACTTCTATTTCCCAAGGCTAAAGCAGGTGCTTCAAGCATGGGATGGGCTGTTCCACTCTTTGATTGTGCTGTGTAGGGGTATACAACAGATTTTAATGAGATTTTTGTCCCTTTCTGGGACCAGCATATGTTAAACATCAGTAGGAATGAGCAGATGTCTTGTTACAGTGCCTGGTACTGGACACCAACTTTCACAACAGGTCAATAAACACTTTTTACCTCATATTTTCCCTAGAAAAACGTTGTCTGTAAGACTCAGGCTGCTATGATGTCAGGTAATTAGTATGTGATTAAGGGTAATGATTGTCTAGCTGTAGTCAAGTTTATGACATGAAATTGTGTTGCTTAGGTTGAGACTTCAAAAATTATCAGGAACAGAAACAAAAAAGATGTGTGATTTTCTGGAGACTGCAGCAAACCAAACCAAACCTCCACAACAGCTCTCGTAGGGAAGGTCCTGTAGGTTGGTGTAAGGTTGTACACCATGGGGTGCATCAGATTCTGGGGAAAATGGCAGAGAAGAGTAAGTCTGTGTAGAGATTTTTCACTCAGGGGTCTGATCTGCTGGGTGAAAGATTTTTCTCTGCAGGGTGAAGTTTGCAGTTCTGCAGTCGTGGTGGCAGCCAGAGTGACTGGTCCCTACAGTGGGTGCAGCTGGAGAAGGAGACAGCACTGGAGAGACCTCACCACACCCCAGGTCAGCATCCATCCTTGTGCAATGCCTGGGGATGTTGCACAAGTCCAGGCAAGGGGTGGCAGGTGGGAAATCACTCCAACTTTTCTTTTCAAGCCCCCCAACCACCTCCTCCTCCCCCTCCTCCTCCTCTTCCCAAGGCATTCAGCACAGCCCGCTCAGCCAGCGGCGCGGTGGGTGCAATCAGCCTCTGTGTCATCCAGGGACAGCCCGGGTGTCCTGCAGGAGTAGAGGAGATTTGCAGTGAGATGGAACCGTGCCTAGTGAGTTACAGCCACTCCTTGTGGCTGCAGGATCACTTGTGAGACAAAAAATCCATCTGAGGAAACGCTGTGCCTGCAGTGCCGCGCCTTCCTCCCATGGGCGACGCCAGCCAGGACCACGACAGCGGTTGTGGTGGTGTGCCAAAGTATTCGTGGTGTGTGGGGGGCTATGCAAATGCTCTCCTTTGCTGGACTCGACCCACACAACCCAGGTCAGCAGAGAATTCCAGCCATTGCTCTCCAAAAAAGCCCCAACATGGACTGTGTCATTCCCACTCCTAAGCAAAGCTAGGGGTAGGTTTGGTGCCTCGAGTTGTTTCCTCCCTCTCCCATGGATGATAAAAAGCCTCTGGAGCACTTTAATGAAGCAGTTTGTCCTTATTAAGTTGAAAGTAGAAATACACCTTTCCCCCATTGGAGACGTAACCGGAGTGGCACAAGGCTGTGGAGTTTTATGATCTTGGTCTCAGCTTAAAATACTAAGAGGCGCTTCTTTAAGAAAGTTTAAGAGAAGTTCTATAAACCATGTCTATATATAATCCCTTTTGTAAGCATCTAGGAAACTGCAGGACGGAAAGGTTGCCTGCCAGACCTCAGAAAGCAAATACTAATTCAGCAGTCTAGTCACTCTGTCAAACATTTAGTGTATCAGGGTTGATTGTTCCCTGGTAGGTATAGCTCTGGTATATCCGCCAGGCCTTTTGTCATGTTAACTGCAACCGATCAATGGATTGAGGTCAGGACTTCTGATGTAGGTGCAAGCTTAGAGGGAAAAAAGTCTCAAAGATTCATTTTTTCTCGTCTGGTAGCACTCCGGTCACTTATTTTTTCTCAGTTAGCCTCTGCTGCTCTAAAGTGGATATTGATCAGTGCTTTAATGCAAACCTGTCAAATTAATTTTGCAGAGCTGGGATATGACTGGCCTAAAATTGCTTCTGCATCTGTTCTCTGCAGCAAGCCTATGAATTTTAATCATGACCAGAATGGGCTGTTGGCTTTTTTTGTTAGAAACTTGAATAGGAAAGGTTTAAACTGTAAATGCCATGAAATGATGCTGTTTTGTTCTTTTCAGAAACTCATGTGGCTGAGGTCAAAGAAATTATTATGTCTGTGCATTCTTGTCAGATGCTCAGGGAGCTGTGCAGGTTTTTCTTCTTTTGCAAAGCAAAGCAAAGGTATGTAGTGAGCTTGTTAAACATTCCCAGGCCAATGAGGGAACAGCAGGCTTCGTGTCCCCTGCAATGCCAGATACATTAGTATTAATGTACAGTTTCCCCTCCAGCCCCCACTCTATGATCTGATTATTCCTGATAACTTTATTTCACAGGATGGAGAGGGAGGCAAACTGAGAGAGCAGCATTTATTTCTTTAGTACAAATTAAAAATAAATAAATTTAGAGCATCCCACACACTAGCATAACGTGAGTGTGGCTACCCCTGGAGTACCTTATGGACTGGGAGAAATCCAGATGGTTACAGAAGTTTTTCTTCATCATGCAAAATAGGAGATTCTTCTCCTCATCAATCGAGACAGAGTGTACAGGGCTCTGTTGTGATGTCAACATCATGCAAAATAAATAAGGAATTTTAAGCTTTGCTCTGCACAGATGAGACTTGTTCATAGGAAAAAAAAGAAAAGACATGTCAAGTTTAATCTGCTCTGGAAAACCTGCAATCAGGCAGGACTCATCCTTCACAGCCCAAACAGTGACATTGACCATAACAGTTTGATTTTGTGCTGGCTCCTTCTCCAGGTGATTTGAAAGCGTTCAGAGTATTAATTATTAAGTGCCGCTTGATCCCTGAGAGGTGGTGGAGAATTTGAAACTGATTTTGGCACTGAAAAAGCTGACACTTGGGGTGAGAGTTGGAGCAAACCCACTTCCTGTGGTGCTGGAGCAGCCTGGGAGCACTCCCAAGGGCAGGTCCTGGGTCTGAGCTGAAGGAACAGCATCAGCTGGCTCATGTCTGAGACCTTACACCTCTCCAGCTATTTCAGAAGACAATTTATAACTACTGCCAGCAGTGTCAGCCAACAAAAAGATCTATGCTTTTCCCTGGTGAAATAACTGGCAAAACCTGTATTAGGAATGGCAGTGCAGAACTAGAGTGGAAGGGCTGATCTGGGAAACTCCTGGCTTGATCTCCTGCTCCATCCAGCTGTTCCCTGGCATCCACCAGGGATGGATGAAAGCTTGCAACTTGTAAGGGCTTGATGGTGGCCAAGTCCCCCATCAGTGCAGTTCTCAGGAAGGATGGTTGCATGAAAGCTTTCAGCTGTTGGGGCCAATTCTTCTGTCATTCTTCTGCCTTTTAATTTTCTTTGAGGAAATCTCTGTTTTATCTGCACCATTGGAACACTCCAGAGCTCCAGCCAGGCCCAGGGCTCCAACAGGAATCTCTGAAGAGCAAGGGTGGTGGTGGGAAAAGGGAAAGACCTCTGGCATGTCCATCTGAAGGTATTTATGAACAGTCTGCAGCAATGTGTGCTGGTGTATGAGCACAGCAGGAAATCAACCAGCCCCAGCAGAGGTCACAACTGGCAAAGCCACACAATTTTTGGTGTTTAGGTGATATTTCCTCATACTGGCTGGTATGTCTCTGCAATTCTTTGCAGGTGGCCATGGGACATACCTGGGGTCCAAAGGTGGAGGTTGTGACTAACTGAGTCACAACCAGGTTTTACGTCTAGAGATCTTCATCCTCTCCTACCTCCATGGTACAGACAGGTAAAGACCTTTGCTGCTCTCCAACATGCTTGGAACCAAAACACTAGGGGAGCTGAGTGGGCAGGCTGTGCCCCATGAGATTGTCAGGGAGGACAAGTAGAATGGTCCCCTTATTAAAGGAATTAATAGCACCACTAATTCTGTGGAAGAAGATATTCCATTTCAGACCAAATACAATTAGGTTTAAATGGCACCTATTGTAATATTAACTCCACAAGAACAAAACAAGGAGTTCACATGCACTGGTTTATAAGACACTTTTTTTCTGGCTATTTATCATTGTGAGGGTTGTGAGGCTATGGCACAGGGTGCCCAGAGCAGCTGTGGCTGTCCCTGGATCCCCAGGCTGGACAGGGCTGGGAGCAGCCTGGGACAGTGGAAGGTGTCCCTACTCATGACAAGGGGAGAAATGAGAAGGGCTTTAAGGTCTTTTCCAACCCAAGCCATCCTGTGGTTGGGTTGTGAATCTATGATTCTCTGCTGGAACTTCAGCTGTGACAATACCAGTGCTGCTTCTCAACTATGTGACTCACACAAAACACCTAAATGTTGCAATAGTTTCGACTTAAAATCCAGTTTGGAAGCCTCCAGAGATGAGCCCTCACTGAGCCACAGAGATGAAAAGGTGGATAAGAGATGCTGAGGGTCCCCTGCAACTCAATGGAGGGTCCATCTCACTGGGCAGCCTGTAGGGAAAACCAACTGCTTCGGGTGGTGCAAACAGCTTTTTGTACATCAAAAAGGAAGATTAAAGACTGTGATGATGTTCTGGCTCCTGCTATGTAGGTGGTAAATTTCCCATGAGCTGTCCAGGTGGTAAGATTTCAAGCCCAGCCTGCAACTTGTTAAAACTAGAGACCATGACTCACTGTCCATCTTACATTTCCCCTGTCTGCTTCAGAAAATTTGAACAAATAATGGGCTTAGGGTTGTAGGCTGGTACAAATACCAGAGAAGCTTCTTTTCTGGTCAAACCCAAACTCAAGGAAATTTTTTCCTAATTGTTTTGATTAAATGTAAGAAAATAAAACTTTTAGGTCTAGTCAAGATAGAATATTTGAGTCATCCCAAAATGAGTTGTTTATTTCAGAAGATATTTAGTGTCTATGAAATCTTCTGGGTTTTCTTAAGAAACTAAAAATGTGTTTTTAAAATGAAAAATGAAAAATGAAATAGCTTTTCCAAATAGGTTGTTTGGGCTATTTTTTATTTTGTCTGTATGTGTGGTGCAGTTTTTTCCTGACATCATGAATAACTTTGGACCTTTCGGCAAAATAATTTTTTGTCAACTATGTCTACTCTAGCTATAGATTTGACTTATTTCCAAGCAACAAAGGTTCATTTTTTCAGTCCTGGAAGATGAAACTTCATTCTTCTGGCAGCTTCAGCAAGAGAAGACTTTAAAAAGGCAGTTGGTGGGAATTGCTTAACTTTTTTGTTGTTTGTTTGTTTGATCTCTAAGAAGTCTGTTGGGATTTACTCTAACAAAGAGTTCAACAATCTAAATTTCTTTTGGGAAATGAATTTGCAATTCTATAATAACACACATTTTTATAAAGTCCTCTGCCCTTTGCTTGTATCTTCAGCTTCCATATTTGCAGACCTCTGTGGGTTTCCACTGCTTGGTTACACATTGACCCTTGGAAATTCCCCGTTGCTTGAGTCAAACACCACATATGCAGAGCCTGAGCACTCTGATATTATCAATGCTGCCATCTGAAGTCACAAAAGCAAAGAGCCTTTCCCCAAACTGACAGATGCCAGAAGTGATTTGACCACCCACAGGTGCCAGGCTACTCTGGAGACGAGAGAAAGGTTGTGTTGGATAAAGAAATGGAGTGGATAGAAGATGTCACTGTGAACCTTCAGACTGGTCTTAAACCACCAGAGTTAAGGGAATCACAAAAGACAACCTTATTTTTCTGCTGAAAAGTCATTGCCTTTTGCTGTAGGATAGGAAAGATGTTAGAGAAGCAGATGCTGCTTCCCAGTCAGAAGCAAGTTCCCTGTAGCTGGAGGAGACTTTAAGAGAAACAGCAAATTATTTCTTCAGTAAGAGCCCTGTTCTGTTTTGTAGACAAAAAGAAAAATGTGTGAAGCTCTCTGCAAGCAAGCACAAAGTTAGCCATTGCCCTTCAAACCCCAGTGATTCCACCGAGCCACAGCCCTCCAAAACGCAGCAGAGCAGAGGCACAGCTCCCGCTGCTCCCTGTGTGCCACGCTGCACCCACGGTGGCACTGATGGATTTGGCTTCTTAGGGGCCAGATCCACCTATTAGTTGGCATTGGGGTGGCATTGTAGGCTGCCAGCAGCCCCAGCTACCAGCTCGAAGGGTATAATTGTATTGTAAATGCCACGCGTGAGGGTGATGGATACGCGCGTCTCTGCAGCCTGACTGCTGGGATGAACGGGGCAAGGCATCCTCTAATTCGCCACCAAGAGGGTCTCTTGCACTGAACAGCCTCTCTTAAATCAAAGTGTTCAATCCTGCAGAAGGTGGGTGCAGGGAGGGGAGAGCTGGAAGAAACAAAGTAAGACAATAAAAAAAAAAATCAATAGCGCTTCCCTATAAAAGAGACCGAGATTTGCAGAATTCTCTTCCACTTGAGGCCAGAGGCGCCAATTTGGCAAATTCGTTTAAGGCCAGATTGAAAACTCAGCTGATAGTCAGGGTTTGGGGAGTGCAGCAGTGTCCATTTATGAAACTTTGGTCATTATTGCATGTAGGGCACTTTGAGGCACGTGTACTATTGATGTCTTGGGAAGGCTGAGCTGCAACAGAGACTGGACAGAACTAGAGAGTAAAGTAGATATTTATTGAAAGGCCTTTAAGGGTACACCTTGGGCAGTACAAGAACATGGCCAGGGCTACACCCAAGGTGGACCCAAAATGGTCACAAAATGGCTGACAAGGTTTCACACTTTTAAAAGTTTTGGTCCATTTGCATATTGGGGTTTAATTTTCCAGTTACACCTTCAGATTATAAATTCCTCTCCTTTTCTCTCTTCAGTCCACTGTTGTTTATGCTCTTGGTCTCCATCTGGGAAAGGATTTGTTTTGTGTCCCTGCTCTGTGAAGAGAGCTGAGTGACCCTGAGTGTGAGCTCAGAACTGCACCCCTGGGCAGCACAGAGTCTGAAAATCATAAAAGTTAAAACTGAAGGCACCACTATGAGTGCCACAAATGGTGTCTCCAGGTTCCACCTTGTGTCACAGTGCTTGGCACCTCCTGCCGTGTCCCCCCTCGTGCAGGGGGCTGCTGGCCATACACAGCCATGCGCCTGCTGGCCTTGACCTCTCCACACCCAAGGACCAGTGTTGGCTCTGCAATCCATCCTTTTGGAAACCCGTGGGTGCTGGCCACACTGGATCTCGGGCTCGGAGAAGCTCCATGGGAGTGGTCTGTGTGCTCTGGGAGGAGTCTGCAGGCCTGCCATGGCAGCTGTTTAACAAAGAGGGCCTCAGAGCTGGGCCATTTCAGTCATTAGCCCCCAAAATCACCCCTGTCTGCTGGGGAAGAGACGGATGTGAGGAGACACAGGGGCCCATCAATCCTACAACACACCCAGGGTCTCTGCATTTCATGTCCTCTAAAGCAAAACTACTGAAGGTCTGAGGCCTTCAGGTCAGGCCTACTGAAGGTCTGAGGCCTAAGAACTATCAGGTCATATCTGTGGGCAGGAACTTCCATTGCCCTGCACAGGGCAAAGGGTGTGTGAAAAGTTACCAAATCACTACGTTTCTGTTTAACTTGGGGGAATTATTTGCAAAGTATAGTTTTGCTGTCAACAATTTCAACCCATCCCCCTCCCCCCCAAACAAACAAACAAAAATTACTTGTGCAACTTCCACCGTGTTAGTTGAGCCAAACATTTTCATTCATGGGTATTTAAAGATAGGGCTCTAGAAATCCACCTAAAAGAAAATGACCTGGTTAGCCCTTTTTGATCCTTGTGAGGCCCTTCTAACTCAGGATATTTTGTGATCCCAACCCATTCCTTTCAAGTGACAATTTCCAGTCTCCTTCAATATTCCTTCTAGTGCAAAAGGCACTCTCCTTATTCAGCCAGGCATGTTTTTCACACAAATTTGTAGCTTCAGGCTTTCCCATAAGACCAGATCTTCTCCAGTGGCATGTGTGTCACCACCCCACACTGGACTATTAATCCTAACTTTTGCTGTCACAACATTTGTATTACAGGTTATTCAGGTAGTTCATGAAATATTCAGAATCTTCCCAGTTCTCTCTCTCTTCATACATTAAAAGCAACAACAACAACAACAACAATACCCACAAAAAAACCCACAAAAAACCCCCCCAAAACCCCCAAAAAACCCCCAAAACAAACCCAAACAAAACCAAAAACAAAACCAAAAAAACCCCCAAATTAGTAATTACTAAGTCAAATAGGAAGAGCAAATTTCTTTGCTCTTTGTATGTATCTGTCAGATGCCACAAGAAGAGGAGTTTCAGGGTCATGCTACATGCAGAGCCAGCCAGCACAAGTCAGAGCTCAAAGCCACGGTGTGGATCCTGGTAGCAGCATGTGGTTATTGTGGTCTGGTATCAGGTGCACTCACAGTCATGGTATTAATGTGGTGCTGGTCTATGACCCATCATTATACAGCTAATGACCCTGCTGCAGAATGGGATTTGTTCTTTGTGACCTGGGGAAAATGAAGGAAAGTAGTGAGGAATTCCTAAGTCTTTTTTTTTTTTTTCTAGGAAAATACAGCATTTTTAATAAAGCTTCTTCTTGCAGCCCTGCTGTGAAGAAGTTGAAGAGTTTTTAGTCTCCTCAGAACAAGACAGAAGAATTTGCAGTATTCTCAGCTGCACTTTCCCACAGGATTATCAAATACTGATCAAGAAACCCCAGAAACTCTGATTATTGGTGCCAAAACAAGATTCAAAGATTAAAAAAGGTGAGGATTTAGCTTTCATGGAATTAGATTTTCATACAATTATTTAGGTTGGAAAAGACCTTTAAGACAGAGTCCAACCATTCCCCCAGCACTGCCAAGGCCACCACTAGCCCATGCTCCCAAGGGCCACATCCACATGGCTTTTAAATCCCTGCAGGGATGAGGACTCACCACTGCCCTGGGATTGTGTTCAGATCACACAAGTACTTTTCTGTCTAAGGAGAGAAAGTCTTTGAGGGGTTTCACCTCTCAGGTTGTGTGTGTATAAAAAAAGAAACACAGCCTCGAGCACAGATTGTTTATTTACACTTCTTAAATGCAGTAGAAGTCCTTAAAAGTAGGAAACTTCTCCCCGAGTCAAGGACTGTCTGTCCTAACATGTACAGACAAAAGAAAAACATTAAAGGCAGTTTGGAGAGGAGTCTGGAGACCTCAGCTCTCCAGCACAATATTAGAGGGAAGTTCTATCTGGGACTCGATGGAGAGTACATGAGGTTGGGATTTGTGGAGGTCTGAGATGTATGATTGATGTTTGTCCTATACAGCTTGGTATCTCCTCAGAATCCTGTTTCTTCTGCACTAGGGCTTTTAACTACAGGGATGGAAGTCTCAGTGGGAAGCCAACAGACGGCTCAAATCTGCTCTTTGACACTCTGAAATCACACAGAAAATCTCTTTCAGTTTTGGAGACAAAGCCACCTTCCTCAGAATATTCACTGCAGAGATGGTATTTAACCAGCTGCGAATGGATACAGCTTTGGATGGAAATATCTCTGAGCCTGCAAAGGGGAGGCTTAGGGCAAATGACCACCTTAGTAACAGGTAAACAGGTAAAATCTCTGCTAGGTCTGAAAAGAGTTCACTTTGGCTCGTTTGGCTGAGTTGCTATGATGTTGAGACTGAATCTCAATTTGACCTCCTGAAATTGAATATTCACTTTAGCCTAGATTTGCAAAGCTGTTTGTTAATGCGCACATACAGGGCTGTTTTCTCCAGGGTTTTAAAGAAAAAACTCATTTCAATGTAAAATTCACAGGATCAAATTGAAATTTATTTTGAGAAGGTTAACATTACTGATTTTCAGGCTCAGACAATCACTTCCATGTCAGATTGTAATTACACTGTTTTGTGCATCAGCTGCATGCATGGTATGGGAAAAAAAAAGTAAGATAATGCAGTTGCTTTCAGCTACAGAAAGGACCTTTGTACTGTCCTTCCCTTGAAATCCGCCAGTTTGAAAGGAAAAAAGTGATTTATTTCAGTCAATCTGACAGTATGAGCTAACACATTAATTGCATAAAGACATTTCTCTTGCCCAAAGTTTTGGTTGATTTTTACTTGCAATTGTCTGCTAGGTGTCTGCATAGCATTTTCTTTTCCCCGCAGCAGTTTTCACTGCCATAAAAATCTTGCTTCTGTTAAATAGCAACATTAAAATATTGTAGTGCTGACCTTAATGGTTTACAACATTCAGCGAAGGAGCTTGAGTCTCTAAAATAAGAGTAAAGCACACAGTAAAAATTTATCTAAGGAGAATTAAAGCCTCAGAAGATTGGGAACCGTGGTGTAATTTCAACCCTTTTTGTACCTCCATGGGTTCTATCATGGGTGTGTGTGTGTGGGTTGGAGGATTGCAAGAGCCCAGCGTGGTGATGTAGGACTGAGGTGGGCAAGGATTTGGGCCCAGATATCCCAACACTGACAGAGGGCAGCAGGGTTGGGAGTGTGAGCTGATTTCACACTGGTGGAGCATCCCTGCCCTTGTGTGCAGAGCTGAGTTCAAAACACCCTCAAACCAGCAAGGGACAATTCTTTCTGTTTGCTTTGTCCTGGCCTACAAGGCTATGTAAGATGAAAATGGAGAGATAAATATCATAGCTTTAATGTTATTTAATATTTTATTAGGTTAAATGGACACGCCTTGTGTACTTTGTAAAATACTCAGCAGAGGCTAGCTATTTTTGTTTAGCAATTAAAGGATACTACAGAGGGGCTGGTATCAAAATTTTGCTGCAAGACATTCCCAGTAATTAACAAATTTATTTCTTGTGGTTTTTGTTTTGTTTTTTCAAAGATCACCAGATATAGGGGGAGAAAACAGTTTGTCATTGAACTGTATTTTCATTTTTGTTTTAGAGACCCCCAGAAGGATGCTCTCATACCTACTCCCCCAAAATCTCGCAGGAGAGACTGTTCAGCCACACAGAGCAACTTATGAAGCCTTGGAATGATCATCTAATCCAACCCCCCTGCCATGGGCAGGGACACCTTCCACTGTCCCAGGCTGCTCCAAGCCCTGTCTCTTAGATTTCCATGGATCCAGGGGCAGCCACAGTTTTCAGAATCATTTAGGCAAATCATGATAATATTTTCTGCAAATGCAAAAGGAGGAGATCCACAATGCTGTGAATTATTCAGTTTGGCCCAATCGCCATTAGGAATACTTGCAGGAACTTGGAGGAGCTTGGAAAAAGAAGAGCTGCAGTGTGGAGCTTCACAAGGCCTCATTTTAATAGTAGCACAGCAGGCTCAGGAGTCAACAAGACCTAATTCTTCCCTCCAACAGAATCACCCTAGGAGCTGTAATTTTTATCAAGTAGCAGAGAATCATCATTGTCACACAGCCAAATTTTGGTCCTTCAGGTTCTGCATCAAGAAAACCTGGGTAAGCTTGATCCCAGAACAGCTCAGTTAACAGGACTCCTTCTACTGGACCTCCAGTGCTTGAGCAAGGACATGTAATCATAACTCCAACCCAGCTCCCACTGAAAACAATGGAAAAATGTTCCAGGTGTGCTTCTTATCTCCTCCATGAAGTGCTTCACAAAATGGCAATGGTGACCAGTGCTGCTTCCCTTTGCTATAGCACCTTTAAAGAGAAGCCTGTAATTCACGATGAAAAAACAACAATCATATTGCTTCACATAGAAAGATAAAAGCCTTCCTTTGCAGCAATGAAACTCAGATGTCTTGAGCAATGTGTGTAGCTTAGGGGTTTTTTTTTGACAGTGCAATATTGTATATAATAACAATTACCAATGACCTCTATTAGGTTGTCCAGTCTCATTAAGGCCAATGCATTTGGTACCTGCCACTGCCAATTTGCCTCAACAGAGGTTTTATTCAGTGGATATGATAGAGCTGTAAAGCAATCTTTTTTCATTTAAATAGTTTAATTGAGGAATGCTATCAGATGTTTCAAAATTTAATGCATACAACAATTTGCTTCTCCTATCTCTTTTCAGAGTTTAGTTTGGAGAAAATGACATCTGATTCTTATAGAAAGAAGGCAATTACATTTTGGAGCCTGCCTGCCCGTATTGCATATGTTTTTAAACATAAAAAGAAATTCTTAATATGTAATTGTCAGGTAATAAAAAGGAAAATATTTTACTTTGCATTTATGAAGTAATTTTTCAAAAGCATAAGGGAATTGCATGTTAACGTTTTTCGTTTATTACCACTCTCCTAATGCTGCACTGTTTTCACAAGTTTAGATTAAAAAAAAAGGCAGATCTGATGCTTGTGTATTAGTATGGTAATACCCTATAAAGTAATTAGGACAGAGGAAACTGCAAAGGTTTGTCGGTTCCAATAAGCTTGTGCCCACTCTAGGGCATCACAGAAACCCACTGGGAATTTCTCCACCAAATTTTATGGGCCCCAACTCTTACTTAATCTTCTGAGAAACTTCAGTCCTGGCTTATCCATTTCATAAACTGTTTTCTCCACAATTTCTCCTTCTTCACCTGGAGCATAAACCTTGAAGACCAACACAGTGCCTTGAAACATTTTTCCTTTTTGCAAGGGAATGGTGGAATCATAAATTCATTGGATAGTTTGGATTGAGAGGGACCTCTAAAGGTCATCTAGTTCCAACCCTCCTGCAATGAGAAAGGCCATCTTCAACTCGACAGGGTTGTTCAGAGCCTCACCCAGACTGACCTTGAATTTTTCCAGGGATGGGATAGGCAAAACATCTCTGGGCAACCTGTGCCAGTGTTTCACCACACCTCATTATAAAATACTTCTTCCTTATACTTTATGGAAACCGATCTTCTCTTAGTACAAACCATCACCCCTCATCCTATCACAGCAGGACGGGGCAGAGCTGTGCCACTGTCACTACACAGAGGTGAGCACTGGAGTGATGCCCCAATGAGGTTCACTCTTCTCTGCTGTGGACCTTCTCCACCTCTTAACTTCAATGCTTAGTGAATAAAAGGTGATATTTTGTTTCAGAAATTAGCCTCAAAGGTTCTGTGCTGCAGCACCAGGAACCCTAAAATATAAGTGAAATGCTGCAGAGCCTTCCTCCCCTTTGTTTGTACTTTCACTTTATAGAGTTGACCTTGCTTCTCTTGCTCTCCACAAAGCCAGTAAATACCACCCAGCTGCCTTAAAGAAAATGACACATGTATCAAGGGCTGGATTTCAGTTTCATTAAATACTCACCTATATTTATATTAAGTTATTCCTGCCTCATAAAACAAATGCTTGAATATAGGTCTGGTTAGTAAAGAAGGACTGAACTTCATCAGGGCATGGTAAATCTCTCTTCCTCCTGTGGCTTCTCAGCTGGAGCAAATCCATCTTTAAATCTCTGTCAAATTTGGTGCACAACTCAGCTAGAAAAATACAAACGTAAGTATTAAAAATACAGAAGGATTTCATTCATCTTTGATGTTGTTTGCAATGTTTGCAGTGGGAAGTGAAAGAACAGGGGAAGGGGAAGGGGAAGGGGAAGGGGAAGGGGAAGGGGAAGGGGAAGGGGAAGGGGAAGGGGAAGGGGAAGGGGAAGGGGAAGGGGAAGGGGAAGGGGAAGGGGAAGGGGAAGGGGAAGGGGAAGGGGAAGGGGAAGGGGAAGGGGAAGGGGAAGGGGAAGGGGAAGGGGAAGGGGAAGGGGAAGGGGAAGGGTGCTTCTATCTCTGCCTTCAGACAGCTCAGGTGGGCTCAGGGACCCCCTGGAGTATGGGGCATCTCCAACTTCTCTCAGATTTTGTCCCATGCAAGGTCGTTTCAGCTGTGCCTGGAGCTCTCTCGTGCTACAGTAGTCAAAGACACAACAAGGGGAAAACCAAGACCTTTTTTATTAATTTCTTTGGAAAAAGAACACTCCATGAGAGGTAACCTGAGCCGGCAGTGCTGAAAATGAAATAACCTGTTTTTCATAGAGGAGGTGAATTATGGGCATCACCTGCTAAGATAACCCACGTGCTAAGATAACACACCCTGTCCTTGCTCTTGCTTATAGGTCAGCATCTTGCCATCAGTGGTGTCACAACACTGTGAAAAATCCTCCAGAAAACCGTGTGAACCTTATTCAGACCCACACATGCAAACCTGGCTAAACTGATGAGGCCACACTCACAGGCATGGCTTAGGTCTAGCTCTTCTCACCAAGGTCAAGGTCACGCACTGAATGGCTTTCCAGGATCCCTTCCAGCCTTGCTGGCTGTGCTTGCATGACTTCAAGCAGAAGAAACAAGGCAGCAGCTGGGCAGGCATCAGCTGGGGTGGACGGCGCGCCAGCGGTGTCCGACGGGCACGACGGCTGTTTTACAGACTGGCTGGTACCTCCTGACTTAGTGCCACTTAGCACGAGATTAATGCCATGTGAATGCAGCTCATGTCTCCAGCTGGGATTTCCTACAACCTACTGCTCATGCTTTGCTGGCAGCAAGAGCAACAAGCCTTCAGTTTACTGTTGGAGGTCAAGGTAAAGTGATTTCAATTAGAAGAGGATCACGTAGGTCTCAATCCAATGCAGGCAGGTTGTGCAACACTGGCAGCGTGAAGAGGAGAGTCATTCATTCATTTCTTAGCTGCATGGTTTGGGATTTCATTTTCCCCTCTCTGTTTTTACAGTCTGCCTTGTCCCTTTTACCATTTAAAGGGTAATGCAAAAAGGTATTTAGGGTTCATAATTCCTCCCCTTTCATCAGGACGTGGTTTGCTCTGCCCCAGTCACCCCAGTAATCACCAGTAATGAACTAGAGGAAGAAAGAGGAAGCAAAGATGGAAAATGAATATTCAGCTGACCAAATCCTTCCCCTGATGACATTTGCTTCTGTGTCATGCAGCTACATTTCCAAACCTCACACATATTTACATGCTTCCAAGAGGAAGGGCATGTGTTTGTTGCCCTGTTAAAAACCAAGCACGTATTTACATGCTTTGCTGAATTGGGGCCATATACCCTTCTTTTTCCTTGACACTGAGGGCAACCCTTCGTTTCTGCTGGTCAAACAAAACAGAATACGCACACACACAAAAAAAGAGGAGACCAGGGAAAGAAAATGTATTTATTAAATGGTTCTATAAATAAAAGAGCTGGGAAGATATAGGAGGCTCTGATCTCTGAGGGGTGATGGCAAAGTGCTACTGATAAAGTGGCTACGATTCAGATCAATAGCAAACAAGACAGGCAGGTGAATTTCCCCTTTGATCTTCATTCCCCATGCAGCCTGAGTTGGTCTGACTCTGCCACACAAATTACTGCTTTATGCAGGAAAAAAAAAAAAAAAAGCAGTTTGCTTGGCTTTTTGCTTATTGCACAAGTGGATTGGGTGGCAAATGATAAGTGTTGCTTGTTATCATTTCAAAAAGCCACTGGAAAAGGGTGGCTCCAGCACTTTAACTTGATGTGTTGACATTTTGTGTGTCAGCAGGGTATTATAGGGTTGATACATAGATCAGTGCTAAATAGTCTTAATAAAAAAAGATTAAATCTGGAAGAAGGAAATAAAGGTCAGGGCAGGTTCACCTGTAAAGCTATAAATACACAGCAGGGAAATTTGAGGTGGCAAAATATTGATGGGAGGCAATGCTTTGCAAGCCAAAACTGTGGTTTTGGCCTCAAAAGCTGTGCTGTAGACTCCTCTGCCCTACTACAGACTTGGGAAAAATCACATCAACCTGTGCCTTACTTTCTCCAACAATCAAGAAGGCATGGCTGAGAAGAGCTTTGAAAGCTCAGCAAAGGAGGTGACTTGTGACATTCCTGTCACAAACCTGGAATTCAGCAACCTGGATGAGACCAGCTGCCTAAATCAAAGTGAGCTCAAGCTCACTTTCCTGTTGGAAACCACTCTTCCCAAACTCTAAAGGGCTGCATAAAAGAAGTTTGAGCTTTTCAAGAAGAATGGGTGATACTGTTCCTATCATGAGGAGCTGGTGAGTGGTTTTCACCTCATGTGAAAGGACATGTTTTCACCATGTTTTCACCTCAGTGACAAGGACAGGTGGGACACTCTGCAGGTCTAGCCTTACCTCACAAAATAAAGGATATATCAGATTAAATCACAGAATCTTTGAGGGTGGAAAAGCCCTTTGAGACCATTGAGTCCAACCATTCCCTCAGCACTGCCAAGGCCATCACTGACCCATGTCCTACACATCCACATCCACGGCTTGAATCTCTAGGGGGATGGAGACCCTAACACTTCTCTGGACAGCCTGTGCTAGGGTTGGACAACCCTTTCCATGGGGGAATTTTCCACATATCCCCCCCTGGCCCAGCCTGATGCTGCTCCCTCTCCTCCTGTCCCTGTTCCCAGAGCCCCCCCAGCTGTCCCCTCCTGTCAGGAGCTGTGCAGAGCCACAAGGTCCCCCTGAGCCTCCTTTTCTCCAGGCTGAGCCCCTTCCCAGCTCCCTCAGCTGCTCCCCATCAGACTCCTGCATTAGAGAACAGATTGTACACGACATTTGCAGGGCTGTGAGGTTGGGTGTCCACCTGAGCCCTTGAGTTTGAACAGGGAGCTGCATCTTGGTGATGCCTGCTCAGGGCAGTGTGGGTTGGGGGTTGCTTCCTTTTCTGCAAAACTCGTCTCAGACAATGAAAATATTAGGGATGGGGAGAGGGCAACAAGCCCTACGGACCACCTTCCATCCAGCAAATCCACCCCTGTGGTCCACTGAGCAAAGCAAACCTCGCTGGGTTTTTATTATTCCTGGACTGTAGTGCATGGGGCCTCATCCACACAGGAAAGCTGTTAAACTATAAAATACTGGCTTCCCATATGTTCTCATTTTTATCAGCCAGTCTGTTGCAGGAAGAACTTTCCTCTGACAGGACTGATAGTTCCTTAAAAAATAAACAGTAATAATAATAAACAGTAATCTTGCAGTCTCTATGCCCTCTACTGCTGTTCAACTTCCCATCCAGCTGTTTTAATTGTTTTAAAATTAAGTGTACACCATGGAGATCTGTAAGTAGTTTAAACTTGGAATTTGCTGTTGACTGGGGCTAATGAGTCAGTGATATCCACTTAAAAATAGGCCACTCTACAGGTTTCTAAACAATAATGGGACAATCTCCCACTTGGTTTCACATAATTTTTGAGCTGGTTGTTCCTTCTTTATGAGTTCCAGGGATCCCAGAGATCCTTGTGTAGCTTTTTAGTTGAAGAACATACATGATTAATGGAAAACAAATCACATTTTCCAGATAATATGTACTGCACATGAACACAAGTGCCATTCATTCATCAACCTATATTTAATACCAATCCTCTACTTGTTGTATTCCCTGCACTCATGGCAGGTGGCAGCTGGAATTTTTCACCTGTTGGAGTTTTCTATTCATTATATTTTTGAGCAAGAGACCAAGAAGTTCTTTAGAAGAGATGTCCTGCAAAGAGTGATAAGGAGAGCAGCAAACTACACAGGATAAAAACCCAGCCAGAGAACTTGTGAGAACACAGACTCTTCTTTTCCTCCCTGGGATGCACAACTCCATCCTCCAGGGTGAAATCCAGATGTAACTAAAGTAGCCTAAAACCCTGGAAAAGAATGATGCAGCTCCTACCTTCCCATGTACCCTGTGGACCATCCTAAAAAATCATTATCTTTTTCCCTACAATCCCTTCCAGGGATTTCTAAGCCACTTTGCTGACTTGATGGGATCCAGTAGGAGCACAATTTCTTCTTGATCTTCCCAATTCCTGTCCTCCACATTAATTTTCAATTTTTTGTGTTACTTGCTGGTGGTAGCATAAAGGGCAATGGAGCTGGAGTTATTTGGTATCATCATAAAAAGGGAGCTGAGAGCTGAACTTCAAAATCATGTCAGTGGAAAACTGATTTTCAATCCACATTTCTGAATATGCATATTACAGATCAAGTATTACATAAATAATGCCTCCATTAAATGGTGTGCAGTGCTCATCTGCATGAGTAAAAATGGAAAGAGTTTTTATTCAGTCCAGTTTTAATCAAATTCTACTGAACACCATTTCTATGGCCTATTTAAAATTTAAACAAAGACAGAATAGCTCCCTATGTATCTATACCCTCTTAGTATTGTCGCAAGGAAAGAACAAGTAAAAGCTAAAAGAAACCCTTACAAACCCATTGACACTGGCCAGATGCAAGCTGTACAGATATTTTAACCTCATTAAATAATGGTTTGAAATGCCTTTTCCTTCTATTTGGGGTTCTAAAGAGCCTGATGAAACGATACCTGGAGAAAGTGGCCAGTCCTATTGTTTGTGAGATACCTCTGTGGATTCTTAATAGCAATTTTGAACACTAAGCAGTTGCCCTTGTGCCTGCTGTGAGATTCTCAAAAGTCTGCTCCAAAGTGAAAGAGACAAAAGAGAATGAATGAAATCAAATTGAGTTGTAGCAGGAGACAGATGGGACCCACTCACTAATATAACCTGGCCTATTCATGGTATTCTCTTCCATGCAGAGCAAGGTTCTAGTACTGGAACTAAGATTAAAACAATATATAGTTCTGAAGACTGGCTTTACACTGATGTTTGTGCTCCACAAGGAATGTGTTAAATGGAAAAGTTGGGTAGTTTCTTTTTTTTTCTTTTTTTTTTTTTCTTTTTTAAATTATTTCTCTTTCCTGGTACAATCTGGTAACTCAAACTCAAATGTTGTAGTGGAGATTGGGCTGACCTTTTAATGGCAAAGTTTTCTTGGATGTACTCAGAAGTGAAGTTCAAAAGTCTCTAACTAGTAGGACTCTAAGGAGCTGCCAGCTGGACCTCACCAAATTCTGTCTTCCTTTTGTATAATGTCAGACCTTCTGCTTAACACATATGTGAAATGTGAGGAAAAAAATCTGATGGCTGATACCCGAGACATGAAAGAAAACTTCAGTGTTCAGTATTAATTTGGTTTATGGAAAATCATTGTCCTCTTCCAAGGCATCTGCTGCTAGTTATTGTTGCTGCTGGGGAGTTTGGCTTTTACTAGCAGTGCCAAAACTTGACATCCAAATTCAAAGTTGTTCCTTCTTGGCTAACATCTTTGAAACTGCAATTTGTGGACAGTAGTAAAACAGATTCCTTCAGCTAAACTCTGTTTTCTGCCATATTATCCCTATGCAGGGCACTGGGACATGGTTGTGGTTTTACAAAAAATGTCCCCATGGTACAAAACAAGGAGCTGCATCAACAATTTGTTGCAGCAGGTCTTGCTACTCTTCATCCTCGGGAAATAAATAGTTGGAATGTCAGAGGGCTGGGCCATGCCTGTTATGGAGCCAGGCTGGAAGAGCTGGAGTTGTTCAGGCTGGAGAGGAGAAGGCTCCAGGGAGAGCTCAGAGTCCCTACCAGGGCCTGAAGGAGCTCCAAGAGAGCTGCAGAGGGACTTCAGGCAAGAGAAAATGGCTCCAAATTGGCAAAGGACAGATTTAGATTAGATATTAGGAAAGAAATTCCTTCCTGTGATGACCATGAGGGGCTGATACAAGTTCCCTTGAGACATGGTAGAAATCTTATCCCTGGAAGTGTCCAAGGCCAGATTGTATGGGGTTTTGAGCAACTTGGTCTAGTGAAAAGTGTCCCTGCCCATGGGAGGGAGGTTGGAGTAAATGACCTTTAGAAGTCCCTTTCAACCCAAACCACACCGTGGTTCTATGGCTGCTGTTCCTGACACTTATAAAAAGCCTTATAAGAAATCTTAGCAAACCCACATAAAGTAAGTAATAGAGCAACCACAGGCTTCATCAGGATGACTGTTCAGCAGCCAGCTGGAGCTAAAACAGGGTCTAGGCAATGAATGGAGGAGGATTTGCAGAACCTGATTTGTAGAACCTCTCCTTGCCAGCCATGCATCATTCGCAATGTTCTGTTGCCATTGGGTGTCATATTTAGCAGAAAAATCAAGCTGCTGCCCGCTGTTGGATGGCTGTGTAAGAGAGAATTTCAGTTTCTAAACTGCCTGAGTTTTCCATTTCCTGATGACCCTCCCTGTGTAAAAAACCACCAAAACCCACTCACGACATATTGCATTTAATCAAACTTATGCAGGAGAGAGTGAGTTGGTTTGTTTTTTGTTTCGTTTCATACTTCCATATTCCACCCATGGAGAAATCTTGCTGGTAGGGAGGATAAACAAACAACCTACCAAACAACCCAAACACTGGGCCTCTAGGAGCTGTTGTTATTTATTTCCACAATTAGCAGTCGAGTTCTGGTGCTGTGCCCAGAGAACTCCTCTCATTTTTCAGTGTGTCACTCTGTGCACAATATGCTTTTAGGAATTGAGGATTAAGGCGGCTGATTGTGGGTGGTTTATGAAACTTTTTATGGGAAGCCATATAGCCAAACCTTTAGAGAATCAGACCATCATTTTAATGGGCTTATGTTGTGTACAAGACTGTTCAGTAAGATATTCGCACAGTACAGAGCATCTTGATAAAGAACTTGGATTAATCAGGGATGCTGCTGCCAGTGGATGCTGTGGGTTGTTTTCTGAATTAGCTGTGAGTAGTGCTGCAAACAGCCTGGGGGTGGCTGCCCATCCTCCTTAAGGATGCTGAAACACATTCTATTGGGAAAACATCTACACATCTATCTGTGAAATAAACTTAATAGACACTCTCTCTATAAAGAGGCAGAGGGAGCTCATCAGAGATGTTCTCTCTGAAGCCCAGTGCCACCAGTTTGCTCATCAGGAAGAGGTCAACAAAATCTGTTTGCATTTTATTTGCCAATATCTGCCAATATGGAAAAAACATATTTCTACTTATCAGCAGGAAAACAGAGATTTCAGAGAATGCAGTCACCTCATAAAACCTGCAGCTGCTCAGCACCTTCCAGGATCCAGTCAAACACTTCATCTGTGACAGGGGGATGAGTATTTAAGGCATGGATCTATAGCATAACATTCAGATTTACCAGAGATGTCATTCTCTCCTAGGGTTGTTAAAGGTATTGATTAATTGCCTATTGTTAAAGTTATTGATTGATGAAGCTGCAATATAAATACAGCACTGTCATTTACTCCATACAGATCTTAAGCTGAGGGCTCAAATGTTTTATCTCTTTCTGTATTTGTAAATCAAGGGAGTTTTATGTCAAATTCCCATTGTGACATCTCTTAGACCACTTCATGCATGATTTTGCATTAAGGAATTCACAATGAAACCTCATCTCTGCCTGTGCTGCAGGTTCTGGGACCATCCTGATGTCCAGTTCTTTCTCATGTAGTTACTGGAGCTTTTTGAAGATCAGCTTGTGATGTGTAACAGGCAAATCATCATCCACCTTTCAATATGTACAAAAAGCAAAAGAGGTAAACCAAAGCAGGAATCATCCTCCCAGGATGAACAAAGAAGCCAATTTTCTGGATGGAGTTGAACCTTCAAATACACCTGGGAACTGAAGACCTGATGAACCCTGTTATAAATCCTATAAAGAAAAAAAAAATCATTTTTATTGAGTGTCACCTACTTTCAACAATGTTATTGACATATTTGAAAGGACTTCTGGAAAACATTTCCAAGAGCCTTCAAGGTCAATCCACCATTATCATTAGCAAATTGTTGGAAGACACTACATGCTGATTAACCGCCATCATATTTAATTAGTGCTTGAGAGGCACTTCATCCTGCTTATTGTCAGAAATCCCTTTATCTTCCTATTTGCATTGCAGAGTTTTTAATTAGGATATGTGTAGGGAATCTCTTAATGATCTCCTGTCTACATAACCATCCAGGCTGTGCAGAAGGTTGCTCAATTTTCCCTGCATCTCCAGAGGGTGCTTTGACAACCACAGGAGAAGAGAAACTTGTCTATCCTCAGCTGAGGCGCTGGGAGTGTGAGGGTGCTTTGACAGCAGCTCAACCTGCCAGAAATGTGTCCAAGTGGGATACATCCAACAGGCTTCAGCATTGTCCTATGGAAATATTTGTGTCCTGCTGCCCAACCCAAAACCTCTCCAGGTGCAACTTCTCTCTGCCATGCTTCATTACAAACAACTCTTTGTAGCAACCTTTCAAGTAGCCTTAATGTTCTGTTTGGTTTCTCCTCTAAATTAATCTTTTACTGGACCAAACAAGTTCCTTTGCTGAAGACCTCCTTGCAGCCATGTTCCTCAGACTGACTGTCCTGAAGACTTTCCAATGAACAAATTTCTCAAAATTTGTCTTGACATTAACCACAGTTAAAACATCTTAGAAGGAGTAAGGGGCAGTTGTGGAGATAAAGAACAAAAAATAATTGTGGAAAGGTGTTCCTCTGCTATCAACAAAAAAGAGTTTTCATCTCTGAGCTACCTGGTCTAGTAGAAGCTGTCCCTTGATAGGGGAGCTGGAATGACATGATCTGAAAGGTCACTTCCAACCTAAACCACTTTCTGTGGTGTGAAAAGTTCTGGGAAAAGTTCTCAACCACCTCTGTGTCACAGTATCTGGTTATTTAGATTTTTCCACCAGTCACTGAAGAATAGGAACCTACATGGAAAGCATTTCCTCTCTTCATCTTTGACATCCTCTTCCATGGGGTGAATCACCCTCTAAATCAACCTGCTTGCAGTGAAAGCTGTGACTGCTAGCTCCAAAGAAAACCTGAATCACGAGTGGGTTTTAGGACCCAACACACCTCAAGGAGTGACTGGAAATTAAAATGCATTTCTGGAGAGAACAGAGAGGTACAAAGACATCAACAGAAGTAAGAAGGTAATGCCACATTCCCGAAGGAGCCCTGACGACATTCCTGAAGAGCAACAAATCCTGTCTGACACTGGTCTGGCAATAACTTTACAACCATCTCAGTCACAGAATCATAGAAATATTTGGGTAGGAAGTGACTCTTAAAGGTCATCTCTTTCCAACCCCCCTTCCATGGGCAGGTCCACTTCCACTAGACCTGGCCGCTGTGCCATTAAGAGCACCATTAAGAGGAGAAAAACCCTTTTTGTTGGCATTAATGACCTCCTTCTTCTTCATCTTCTTGATTTCCTGCACTGACCATTCGGGTGTCCTCAGGCTTGTGCAGATGAAGGAGGTTTGCTGGAAGGCTCTGCCAAATTACAGCTGGGCAGTTGTAAAGTGGCAGATGAGGAGCAGAGGCAGTGTGTAGGTAATGCACACTAGAAGGAAAACAGTTTAAACTACTTGTACATGCTGATGGGTTCTGAATTAGTCGTAACTCACTGGGACAAGATTTAGGCATTGCTACTGACAGCTCAATGTGCAACAGAGGTCAAAAAAGTAAATAAGGCATTAGGCTCTGTTAGAAGGGGAGAGAGAATAAAGAGCAAATATAAGGCTGTGGCTGTGCTGCATGCACAAAGGATTGAGCTTGTGCTGTAAATGCAGCTTTTATTTCTTTGCTAGCTGGCCCAAAATTGGGACTTTCCAGACCAGAGAAGCAAAGAGAGACTGTCAACACCTGTGGTGGTGTGGTGGTTAGGTTTTTCCCATTTACTGTATGTTTTTCCCTTTGAACCCCCCAGAGAGAGCTGGACTGTGAGAGAAGGAAAGGCAAGTGATTTGAAGGACTGTGACAAGAAAAAGAAGGACAGACGAGGGAGAAGATTTGAAGAGAGACTTAAGAAAGAAGGAGAGGGTGCTAGAAGAAGGATATAAGAGAGAGAGTTTGAGGCAGAGAAAAGATGAAAGACATAGGAGTGGTTTACTAAGTGGTGTGGTTTTAGAAGTGTAATAGTTGGGAAAATTTTAAAATGATGGGTTCTATATTGTATGTTCTTTGTACTCCCTCCCCTAATTGTTATGCATGAGCCGATACATTCTCCCTACAAGTCCCTATTTTTAGCTCCTCTTAGTTACATGTAACTTTACCCCCTTTTCCCACCGTTGTGTTACCCCTCCCCTCGTTCCTAATTGGCCCGAAGGTTGCAACTCCTCCCCTTGTCTCCCTAGTGATATTTTCTGATTGGGTACCACAAAGAGGGAACTCCCATTTCTCCTCCCCTTCCCCAGGGTTTTATAAGCTGTTGCACTCCTTTGTTCGGGGCTCAGCTCAGCTCTGCTCAGTCTAGCCCTCAGTTGCTGCTGCTGAAGTAAAGTTTCTGTTTGACTGTTACCTGACTGAGCCCTCCTTTCTTACACTCCGCTCCGTCGCTTGGGACATCTAGCTGATGTTCAGGCTTCTCTCAGGGCAAAAGAACCTGCGGAGTTGACCTCTCCGATCGCTGCGAGGGGCAACTCTTCTAACACTTGCTCCGGTGCCTGGGCTGGCACGGGGTGAGGCCGAGGGGCTTCATAATCAGCACCGCGACAAACACCAGTGGTATTTCGGGAAAGGGGGAATCTCAAAGGATATGGCAGTGCCAGCCAAAGGGTGAGCTTAGCACATATCACAGTAAAGAGCTAATGGTTCTGGTCCAGAGGATGCACCACATACACCCCACACATTCTGGGTCCAGAAGTTTCTGCCTCAAGGTAACAGGGGAAAGTGATGACATCATCTGGAGTCTGACAACAGAGACTCCCATCTATTCTAGAAAACTCCTTCCACATCCTTCCACAAGTAGCCCTGGTGCTCCATCTGCTCACAAGGTGAAAAGGGGAGGTTTACATCAGAGTCACAGAATGGCTTGGGTTGGAGGGGGCCTTAAAGACCACCTACTTCCAACACCACTACCTTCCACTGTCCCAGGCTGCTCCAAGTCCTGTCCAATCTGGCCTTGAACATTTGCAGAGTAGCTACAGCTCCTCTGGGTAACCTTCCCAATGTGTCAATGCCTCCCCAAATCTCCAGAAAAACAATCTTTCTTTTTGGTGGACATTGAATTCCTTTAGATATTGGCAGAAAGAAGCAAAAAAACCTGTAACTACAAAGAATTCTAAACAAATTATCAATATTATAAATGTAATGTATTGATTTATATTAATATTTTATTATCAGTAAATTATCTCTGTGTTTTGAGTTTCATTGGTATTGAAAAAGATCCTGGAGTCTGAGGGACTGGAGGGTGAACCAGGAAAGAGTTCACTGAGGAGGAAAATGGAAATATCTAATTTTTCTCTCTTCATCATTTTGTTTATCTCATAAGTGAAAAGACAGGGGAAAAAAAGGTGACGTACCTGTACAAATCAACCATGGAGCTTTTACTGATGAGCTTTAATTATGTGCATTTTATTTACAAACCTATGTGTTCTTGGAGCTGTACAGGAAGCACAACACTTTTCAAAGCAAAGTTCCTGCCCAGGTATTTTTGTTCTTCATGAAAGAAATCTTTCTGCAAAACCAACTGTGGGTATGAGGATGTCCAGAAAGGACAGTACATAGGTAAGTATTATCAAGTTAAACCTGGGCTTGTTCAACCTCCAGAAGAGAAGGCTCCAGGGAGAGCTGCCAGCCCTGCCAGGGCCTCCAGGGGCTCCAGGAGAGCTGCACAGGCACTGGGGACAAGGCCTGCAGGGACAGCACCCAGGGAATGGCTGCCAGGGAATGCCAGAGGGCAGCGCCAGCTGGGAGATTGGGCAGCAATTGCTGGCTGGGAGGGTGGGCAGGCCCTGGCACAGGGTGCCCAGAGCAGCTGGGGCTGCCCCTGCATCCCTGGCAGTGCCCAAGGCCAGGCTGGACAGGGCTGGGAGCAGCCTGGGACAGTGCAAGGTGTCCCTGCCCATGGCAGGGGGTGCAATAAAGTGAGTTTTAAGGTCCTTTCGAAACCAAACCCTTCTGTGATTTCATCCTCATGCATCCTACATTATTTCAGCCCTTGAAACCTAAAAATTGTTCAGTGAGAGTTATGAACCGGTGAACATCTATAGGCTTTGTGGATTATTCTGAATTATTTCTTTCTTCTTTTCCCTGGGTAGAGTCTACTTTTTTTTCCCAATCACAAACTGCCATTACTTCTCCTGAAGTCAACAGTTACAGCCCTAAAAGGCATGGACTTCACTCTGCTTCTGCAGAGCATCTCAGGTTTCAGTCCCCCTGCTCTAGCAGTGCCAAAAAAAAAAAAAAAAAAAAAAAAAAAAAAAAAAAAAAAAAGAAAAAAAAAATGTTTTAGAATAGCAGGAACGGCATCAAAAACGCCACTGCCACTCAGTTCCCCGGGATCTGGTGGAGTTTTGCAGCCTGCAAGGCTCAGGCACCCACCCACCTCACCCAACCCATCCCTTCCAGCCGCCTCCTTCCTGCCCTCCTTTGTGCTCAGGCTGCCTGGCGTTGCTGCAGGCTGTAAATTCCCCAGGCACGGGTTTAGCGTCGCTCTCCTCTTTCGGAGAAAGGGAGGGACAAACCCGCCAGCACCTCCCTGAGCTGCAGACAGGCACACCTGGATCGATGCTGCCATCCTGGAGCATTCCTGGACGGGGCTGGCCCCTGACACCCCGGTTCTTGAGTCCCTTGATCCCCATCAAGCTGATGAGCTGCTCTGGTGGAGAATCGAAACGCAGCGTCAAGAAGTGGAGTGGATCCCAAGTAATTAAATGTATAAATTAATTCTCCCCTTAAGATATGTTCCTCTCCCATTATTAGGTTTGTCTCAGAGAAAAATCCTTGGAGGATCTTCATAAAACCACCACTACTTCAAATATTGTCTTTCTAAAGCTTTCCTTTCTTTTTTCTTTTTTAGACCCGATGCCTGCAGCCTGCAATTAAAATAAGTGACATGAAGATGTCTTTAAAATAGAGATCTACGAAAAAAAACCTGAAAGGATTGTCTGTCAAAGGGAGAAAAATGAAAAATAGCAGTCTCAGATCTCTGAATGGATGAATGGGGAAAATTCCTGTCCGTCCTAGTACCCAAAGGGATAAAACCCAATGATAGCTTCTCAACTGCTTAGCAGATAATGCATGTGCTGTTTTGATGCTAGTAATGTGTTTTTTACTTCTTTCTATCTGGGAGGAACGAATCAAATATGAGAAGTGCTGGGACATGATTTTCAACCCATTGCCTTTGATTAAGTGCTTTAACATGTGAGTCCAGAGACTTGCAATAATACTAATGGGGCATAAAGCACTATAAACAGGACAGGCCTACTTTTGTCCAAATGCCATTATCCTGGAATAAAAAAGAGCAGCAAATGTAATATGTCCACTGCTAACCTTTTTTTGACAGGAAATTTTCTCTCCTGTGTGCACGCCATGAATTATGCTGCATTTTGCCAAAACCGTGAGCGATTGTTTAATTTTGTGCGAAGGAGTGTTTGCTAAGCTTGAACCACTTAGCTCAGTGTAGTATTTAGCTGTGAAGATGTGACAGTGTGAAGCAAAACATGAATAAAAATGGCAGGCTGTCTGGGGTGAAATCAAATTTCTTTTTGTGTCAAGTCTGGGAAAAGGAGGCAAAGAGATGTCAATAAATACTGGGGCAAGTTGCGTGGTATTCGTGACTTTAAATTTAGTGAAAAAGCCTCCTGGACATGCAAACCACATATTTATCCAGGGAAGATATGTGAGATTATGAAACTTTGGGTAAGTTTGATTTTAAAAGACACTGAGGAGTCTGCCCCTGTAACATCCCCTGGTGAGGACAAAGCAAACCCTGCTGCCACTCCAGTCAGTCTGGATGCTACAGCACAGCTCTCTGGGCCTGGCTCCATGTCACTTCTAACTTTGTGCTACATTTTATTGCTCTCAGCAAGTTGCAGATTGTCCAACTGTTCTGTCATTTATTGTAAACGGTTGCAAAAGAAAAAAAAAAAGGCAAAAAAAAAAAAAGAGGAAGAAGGGCAAAATAAAAATTCCACAACTCTATATCGTAGTCCTTGGTGTAAATCAAACATTCTCTGTCATGTTGATAGCTTGTGTTAGTCTAATGTATTTTATATTACTCAAAAGCATTGAAACCCTGCAGCTTTCTTCATATAGGCCATTATGCGGTTATCATTAAATTGTCTTGCAAAGAACATTATCGGTAATTATAGCAGACACTAAAATCAAATGATCAGACTGGGACCTTTAACACCAAGAGGAACTATTAGAAGTTAATCAAATAAAAGGATGAGAATAATTATGTTAGGATTAAGCAGTAATATGCCAGAAGTTATATACTTTGCTGACTATATATCTTAACTCCCAGCTTCCTGCCTCTCCTCCCGTTTGATGCTTTTTATATAATACTTTGGCACAGAATGTAAATGACAGTATTTTTTGTGTGCCACAAATGGGGCTTTAGGGTTCAAATGAGGTTCATGTCTAAATGGCACAAAAAGCAGCACTATGTAATGATGAAGATAAAAATAATGGTCTGTGTGTATGGATAATATATATATATATTAAAAAGTGCAAAGCTGGAAAAAAAATCCATTGGTCAATGGAGTGTAAAGTGGTGATAAAAATAGTTGCAACAGGAGGTGAAACCACATGGCTGTTGGTTTGTTACTTGAGGTTGCTTCTCTGTTTTTAAGTGACCGTCTTCCTGCCTTTCGTCTTTTCAAGGAGCCACAGGAAATCTCCCCTGCATACAAAGAAATTTCTCCTGTCATTCCTAACATTATTCTCTAGGGAAGAACCCTCCTATCAAATTTTCTCTCGGTGTTTGCGTGAACCTCAAAGTGGTGACAGTGTCAAAGCTGTGCAAAAAAAAAAACAACACAGAAATGTGGCTAAGGAGGTGATACCAGGAAAAGCAGGTTGGTTTTGGCTATGGCAGGCTAAGCCAAAACTAAGATCCTTCTAATATTTTTACCAGGGAATGCTGGTGAACTGGGCATGGAGAGATAAGAGTACAGACCTGTCACTTCTAGTAGGAGCCCAAGAGGTGTTTCCTTTACTCATTCCTTTGTTATCAGGAGAATGTGGTTATGGGATCCTTGTGTTTGTTACCTGTCCCTGCAGAGCCCAGGACCTGGTGACAATGCATCAGTGCACCCTGGGCTGGATTCCCAGAGAGTGATGAAACATCCATGGCAAGTCTGGAGTTTGGGATTTTCACCACATCCTCCTGGCATGGAAATAAATCATCAGCTCTTTTCTGTCTCTCTTTTTACTGGCTCCTGTCTTGGATTTTTTCTCATTAAAGTTCACTAAGACATGAAACCTAACCCGGCAAGACAGTTGGTAGTGGAGCCAGAGTATCGTCTCACTCTTGAGAAGCTCCAAACAGAAATTTTCATGTTTAAGGAGCACAGAACAAAGCCAAGTGACAGATCTGGAGCTGTTCTTGAAGCCTCTTGTACGTGCTGAGGAGGAAACCCCCACCTGCCTGGGAACTTGGGGCAGCACAGGCTTCTCGAGGGTCCCTGTGCCTCACACACAAGAGGAATGGGAATAATGTCCATGGAATCACAATCTTTGAGGCTGGAAGAGCCCTGCAAGACCATCAAGCCCAACCATTCCTCCCACCACTGCCAAGGCCACCGCTGACCCCTGTCCTCAGGTGCCACGTCCACACATGTGTTTAATCCCTTTGGGAATGGTGACTACACCACTTCTTTGGGCAGCCAGGGCTGGACAACTCTTTTCATGAAGGAATTTTTCTTAATATGTCATGTAAATGTCCCCTGGCACATCATGAAGTAATTTTCTCTTGTACTGTCCCTCGTTAGTTGGGAAAAGAGACCAACACTCAGGGTGAGAGACTGACCTGAGGTCTACAGAGTCTTAAAAAGACCAAAAGATTTTCTACTAATCAGGCATGGGAGAGGGAAATTACTCTTTCTTCTGATCCAAGCAGACTAGTGCTAGCTGGAAGGATACTAGCTTTTCTGAAAAATATAGAAATAATATGTTTTCTTTTTTATTTTCCTTCTTCATCCCCTGCCCAAGATCTAGGGAAGAAATAGTATTTTGAGAAACCTGAAGAGGAAGAAGGGAACTGTCCAGTGTTCACTGCAAATTATTTCTTGTTTATTTTTTGTGGAATTGGAAAGCTAATTTAAAAAATTATTTGGGGGCTAGCCAAAATGATCATGCTATAATGAAACAATTTCTATCCTATTTTCAAACATCAGCTATTAGGAAAATTTCAAAACTTAATATATTTTTAAAAATTGTTTTCTTTTAGATTTTCTTTTTAGATTTCTTTTTAGATTAGTTATTTTTTTCTATTTTAACCTATTCCACAAATTAAGCACAAATCAACCATGCTTTCTTAAAAGAAAATTTGTTGGCCACAAAATATGAAAACTTTACCAGCAGTTATTGCATCAGATAAAATCAGAGCCATAGAGTAACAGATTCATAGAATAGTTTGGGTTGGAATAGACCTTAATGCTCCTTTAGTCCCCCTCTCCCATGAAGAGGGGAAGTTTCCACTAGACAAATCCAAACACACTTCCCATTTAAAAACCCAGTAGATCTCTAAAAATGTGTTTTCTACCCCAAAATGGATGTCTTGTGTGACTTGCCTTCATAAGGTGTTCAAGTAAAACATCTGAGAAAAGTTTTTAACTCCCTAAGAGTATCCAGCCTCCCAAAGGTCATGGGATTCAGTAGCTGGTGGAGAAAAAGTTAGTGAGGAAAAATAAATCTGGGTTTTGGGTGTGCTCTGATTTCAGCTTTTCAGGTGGACTGCTGAAATTTTTTAGATGAGGGGTTTAAAATCCTCTTTACTAGAAAACCAAGCTGGTTGGGACACCAGAAAAGGTTTAGCAGAAACTTTGTGTTTTCTCAATATCCCTTTTTTTTTCCAAAATTTGTTGTTCACAGACACCATAGCAGAACTGTGAATTTAACACCGCTGTTTATGAGACTGTAATGATCACCTTCTACAAACATAGATTTCTTTCTTTCTCTTAATCACATATTTTAGAAAGCTCCCAGTATGTGCTGCTGATCTTCATGAGTGTGCATGGCCACACTTTTAGGGCAGAGGTATCACAGAATCATGGAATGTTTTGGGTTGGAAGGGACCTTAAATCTCATCCCACCCCCTGCCATGTGCAGGGACACCTTCCACTGTCCCAGGCTGCTCCAAGCCCTGTCCAGCCTGGCCTTGGGCACTGCCAGGGATGGAGCAGCCACAGCCAGGATGGCACAGGGGTGAGAAAATCACAAGAACATTTGGGCTGAAAAAGACCTCCAAGATCACCAAGTCCAACCTTGAGCACATTGTCAAATAAACCACAGCACTGAGTGCCACATCCTGCTGTTTCTTGAACCCTTCCAGGGATGAATTTAGGGATACAGGGATGTGGGGATGGCAGATGCAGGGACACATCTACCCAGCAGGAAGGAAGGACAGTCCTTCTGCTACAGGAGAGTCACTTCATTGCATCTTCACTCATTAAATGATGGTAAGGAAACAGCTGATGCTTCAAGAGTCAGCACAGAAAGTCTGTGATAAGCCAAAACTGGAAATTCAAAAAGTTCTGTATCTCATATGGATGTGAACATCCATTATGTATTTTCTGTTTGTTCCATTGCCTCAAAGTTGCCTTAAATCTGAAAAGAATTATAACCATCAAAGTCATGTGGACACGTGTGCTGCTACACCAGCTGTGCCAGTGCATTGCACCAACAGCACAGCAAAGCTTTTTTTCCCCACTAAATTTGCTGAGACATGACTGCAACAACCAGTTCCTCCTAATACCTCCTAATTTGGTCTGTGCTGATTCAGAGATTTCAGCTGAGTGCTGCACTGATTGAATTTTAATTGTGATATTAATTCAATAGTTTCTTCTTCCAGGTCTGCCTGTTGATAAGACTGGAGCAGCTCAGCCCTGCAAAATCCTGTCTGGAGTGCTGAAGTGATTCAGGGACTTGCCAGGCTTGGATAAAACCCTGACACCATCCAGCAAATCTCTGAGACCAGACAATTAAAATAGCAGTGACCACCACAGCTTGTCCCTACCAGCAGCTCTGAGCTGTGGCAACAGTAGGATTTCTTCAGCTACGAGCAGCAAGGGTCCTGTGAGTTGGCAGAGAGGATGAACATCTCCACATCCACGTCTGGGTGATGTGTCACCAGGGCTTGTGGCACAGGGGCATTGGCTGGGGCAAGGGACTGGCCAAGGGCCTCCCTCACCTTCACCCACTGCTTGGGGAAGCTGCAGGAAAGAGAAAACTGCCTCTCCCCACGCACAAAATTTGTAATGAGCTGGAGCCGGCCTTCTCATTAGACCCTTTAAAATAACTTTACCAAGGGGTAAAACCGAGGGGCCTTTAGAAAGTCTCAAAAAGTCAACCTACTGGAGGAAACAAACTGATTTTATTGTTTTTCACAAAAACACAGCTGGTTTCGTTGTTTGCCAATGTAAGCCTGTTATTGCTTTTCCATGAAATCTTTTGCTTTACTATGGGAAACACACTGCTATTATGGAGGAAACCATCTGCAAAGAGACCTTCTTCCAGTCTGTACATGGAATGAATACTGCTCCTTCCCAAAACTTTCCATGTTAGAAATAATTTAAAGGATTCCCAGCACTCAACAGCTCATGCCCAGTTCACTCTTCCGTTTCCACTGGATTTTATTGAACCACCTGGGATTATTTTAGAAAAGATGGTTTCAGTTTTTAGGAATTAATTGGTACAACATAAAAAGTAATGGAAAAACATGGTCATGTGTGTTCATTCTGAGTTTAAAATCGAGTTGTTTCTACTTAGATACTGTTTATGGCCTTTTCTCTTGGTTATTCTAGTGAATTTTAATTTACTGGCAGGGTTGTTTGGTGGAATGAGGAGTTTACTGCCAGGAGTGTTGGAGAGAATTGGAGAGAGGACAATTCAAAGTGTTACCCACAGACATTTGGCAATGAAAAGAAGTTAAAATGTTTCATGCCCCAAACTGGAAAACCAAACTCCCCGGGTGAATTACCTGTCCCATCCCACTGTTCAGCTTTCTTGTGTAGTACACAACAGTGAACTGCTTGTGAACCAAACACAAAGCCAGACTTACTTGCAGAAGTTATCTGGCAAATAATTTAAAGTAATTAATCAATTTGAGAAAACTACAATCTGTTCTTGGACGAATCAAAAGCAGAAAAGGTCTGACTTTAGCAAGGAAATAAATCATTACAAATTATTGGTCCCACTGTACTATTAACATTAATAACATCCCCAAAATAATTAGCAAGAGAACTGTTGTTATTAACAAATTATCAAGCCCTCAGTCACTGTCCTTCCAAAGCATTAGGTCTTTGCTTCACAGCAGGTGCTTTGGTGGTTTTATTAATCTGATGTGGCCTTCTCTGGACATGGTGTTAGCTCAGGGGATCAGCTTTTCCACCCTGAGAAATATTTCCTTGCTACCTCAGAGCCAAAGATACTTGGAAAAAATGGAGAAACCTTCCCTACAATCAGAAGTCCTTGAACTCTGACAAACCAAGCACTTGCAGTGTGTCCTTAACACTTAGCTAAAAGTGGAGAAGTTGTTCAAGTGTTGAAAGGGTTGGAAATTGTTCCAGGCCAGGATGGATGGAGCTCTGACCAGCCTGCTCTAGTGGAAGGTGTCCCTGACCATGGCTGGGGATGGAATGAGATGGATTTTAACATCCCTTCCAACCCAAACCATCCTGTGATTCTTGGATTCTAGGATCTTCTGAGAGCTCTCCTGTACTAAGCCATAGATTGTTAAATTGATCCTGGTGACAATGAAATATCTGCTGGAAAATTAAGTGGGAGATGCATTAGGGAAGGGAAAAAAAGGAAGGCAAGGCAAAAAAAGGTCAGAATTCAGTTCACAGACAGTCAGAATCTCTCTCCTGTGTCTTCCCAAGCCCCTTTCCTAGGCATTGCTGAAACCCAGTAACCATTTGTCACTTTTGGACAATCTTTGGTACCACAGAGTGTTACTAAAATTATACCTAGCAAGGAGTGAGTCTTGCAAAAGCTGAGTAAGGACTTAAGTACATTTCTGTTGCAGAAGAACTCAGAGACCTACTTTTAACACCAAAATTTGAGACGACAAATTTTCCTTTGGTCTTCACTGAGTCTGGCTCCACGTTTTTTTTCAGGTGCCCTGCTATTTACAGCTGAATACAGGCAATTTATGGTATGCTGAGAGAGACTCTGAGAAATCCTTTATTTCTTCAATACTCATGAAAATTGTCTCATCAGCCTTGCAGATGCATTTTGGCATCTTGGGCTAGTGAGATAAAGATGCACTGGTTCTGCTGCTGTCTTGGAGAGAGGGTCAACACATGCAAATCTTGAAATCCAAAAGGAAGAGATGTCACTGCAGGGACACTGCACTGACACTTTCCCTGAAGCCTGATGCTCCCTGTCTGTGCAGGGCAAGAGGAAATAAATCCCACCCCCAGTGACAGAGTGAACAGAGGGCAGTGAGTCCCTATGAACATTGGGGAAATCCTGACAAAAACCAGATACAAGCAAATTAAGATACAAAGATCCAATGAAAACAAGAGCATAGCAAGGAGTGTTTCATAAAGTTCCCAGTCACACTCTTTCTGTCTTTAAAAAACACTGTTTGCAACAAGCAGTAGAGATCTGGTTGTAGTCCACGAATCCAACTTTTAATTTGGTTTTAAAACCAGAAATAACCACTTTTCCTGTGACCTGACAGAAAGAATGGCCATTAAATGCTCTAATGAAAGGAAGGCAAAAATGAAATTTGTCTTTGAAAGGTAGGAGAGTTTCCTAATCGTGTTTCAGATGATTTTTTTTTTCTCATCTAGATGGAAATCTTCTGTCAAAGCCTGATGGCCAGAGAAATGAAAGGTACCTTTCACTGTTAAGTAACTATAGAAGTTTTACCTTGCTAGATTATTTGTAAGTTGTAACTAAATTTTTTTTAAAAAATCCCTGTCAGAAGACGGCTTTGAAAAGTGTAATATTTTGTTTTATTTAGCAACTACTTGGGAAAATTTAACACCGAGACAGAAAGGTTGCAGAGCAAGTAGCACTTCATAAATTGCTTGAGCCCTAATCAATACATATTGTCATCTAGTCAAGTCCTCCAAGCAGATTTTTCTTTGCCTTGCCTCAAAAGCGTATTTTATGAGGTTGTTACTAGCTTGTGCTGCAAGGCCTGGCCTAATGAATCTGTCACTGGCACTATTGATTGACATGCCAGTGTAAGTGAGACATGTGATTCCGATTGACTTCCTAATTACTGCTGCTGTGATGTCTCACCAACTGGTAAGGCCAGAGGTTAATAGTTTTGATGTTCAGCCGTTGCTGGCTCTGGAAGCTGGAGTTAAACCAGCTCGTTGGAAGTCAATATCTGAATCAAGTTCTCAAGGCTGCTTTCGAAGCTGATCAATTAAGCCCTCCTTGTTCCCCCTCTTGTTGCCTGACAAGACTTTGATGAGTGGGGCCCTCTAAAGCTGGCGGTTTAAGGCAGAGCGGGGAGGTGGGTGAGATTTAAACACGGCAGCAGGAGCCGCGGGTAGGCTGGGGCTGTATTTCTGCCAGCAAAGAGATGGAATCCTGCTCCTCCCTCTCACTGGAGGGAACAGGGCTCAGGTTTCCAAAAGCTCCTGGGTGTCCCGAGTGTCTTTGAGACCTGGATGTTGTTCAGGATATCCATACAAGGTGGGTGACAATAGTCACACCCTGCTGTGCATCTGCTCTCCCCTGCAGTGGGAGGGTAATGGTCACTCACCCTCTGTGCTTGGGCAGTCCTCAGCTGTGGAAGGGTCTTGGCTCAGAACCAGGCACGAGAAGCCACACTTCATCTAAAAAATGTGTTCCTCACCCTGATTTCTGAGCAAATGACCCTGAAATGAGGCAGCATAACCGTGATGGTTGCCCGAGCGTGCAGACAGCCTGGGAAGCTGGCCAGGGAGGGCATGAGCTGCTCCAGGTGTCTGTTCACAGCATCTCAGAACCCCTGAAATGCTTTTTGAGGGGCTGTAGAATTTAGGGGTTTTGTTGTAGCAAAAAAAATACAACAGCTGCCTCAACCTAAAAGACCCCATGGCCGAGTGCTCCATGTCTGACCATTGCTCCTGGCTCAAGCTTAGAGACAAATATGAAGATATGGCAAGCTGAAATCCCTTTGCACCAAGTATATTCTCTAAATTTCCAGCATAACGACATTCTGAAGTGAAAGTGATGGATCTGAATCAAAGGCCTTCAGGGATTTCTCTTCCATTAATTAGTTCTATTGAAATCACATCAACTCTCAGCTTCCACCTCATATGTTTTTGACAAGCTGTGCAGCCCACCATGTACAGTAGGAACAGTTTATTTCCTTTGGCTTTATACACCTCAGTCTCCACCCTCACCTTTTTTTGTGGACTTTCCTGGACCTTGTGTGAAACCATTCTTCTCTTGGACAATCCTGCCAATCTTGTTCCTATACTTTCCTTCAGGGGACAGGAGGTCCTGGAAGGGATGATGCAGTTGTAACATTAATTCATGTAGCTGCATAACATTCCTGGCTTGTTCTTCACTCCTTCTTAGTAATCATCAGCAGCCAGTTTGCTTTTCTGCCTGTAATCAAGCTGTGAGCTAACAGTTTCTCAGAATTACTTGTGACACCAAATTCTCTTTTCTGAAGGTAATAGACAAGTCAGAGTACATGTATGTGCATTACTTTGCATTTAGCAATGTTGAACCTCAAATTTATTTTCTTGCCACTTGGGGTTTCAGATCTCAGCAAGGCTCATCAGCCAGCTCTGGCTTTTACCATCCTGAATAATTCAGTAATATCACTGAGCTTTGTCATCTCACTATCCACACCCCTTCCTGGGTTATTTATGAATATGCTGGACTGAATGGATCTTACTGCAGACACACAGAGGATTCCATTGGTAACTTGTGCAAGTCATTCCTGCGCTCTGTCTCCTAGGGATTTTACCCCATCTAGTTATTAATTGATTAAAGGTCCTGCCCTTCTTCAAGCTGCTCCTTGAGCTTTCAGGACAGAATGTCAAAGAAGGCTTACCTATGTAACAGCAGATTGCCTTTTCCAAGTGCTTACCAAGACCTTCAGAGAGCTCTAACAGATTTAAAAGCTTGTCTTCCCTTTATGAAGGATGGCTTGAGCCTTCTTTTATTGTATTTACCATGAATGCCCCGATGATCACCTTTGCATCTAAGAGTTTACTTGTTGCAGACTTGAGACTTGTGGAGAAGGGGGTGTGTGTGCAGGAGTCACAGTGACATTGAGCAAGGACACAGCACAGAAAAGTGGGACTAAGGCCATGCTCAAGCTCCTCTGCACCTCAGGATATCAGGGTGTCAGGTCGTATCTCTGACTCTGTCAGGGTTTTCTAGGATGTTTGTTTGTTTCCTTGTGGTTTTTTGTACCACTATGAAAAAAATTATATTTTTTAACATTCCTAGTAACGAACTGTTAGTCTTATTCCTATATTTTAGCCTGGAAACCTCTAATTTCAAAATTATAACAATTAGCAAGGAGGGGGTTTTACATTCTCCATTCCAAGGGGAGCTCCATCTTCCCCTGACAGATACCTGTCTTTCTAAACCAAGACAACACCCCAATAATTACTGTGTTCCCTGTACCAAGCCACTTTAGGTTTCCCCTACTTTAACTTCAATTTCTGTATTATCTTCTGCAGAACCCAAAGAAACAGACCTTACAAGTGTAGAACATTCTGGGCTTCTTTGTACTGAATATAGATGTGAAAATCTCATTTAGTTTCTCTACTGAAGCCAAATCTTCTCTAAATTCATTATTATATCACAAACACCTGAAGCCCTTGGTGAGGTCTGCTGGAAGCTACCAATCCTCAAAGGCTGGGGAAGGGTCCTGTGAAATTAAATGTTGTGCTACGCCTTCCTAAACATCTGTATCAGCTTCTGTTTTCCTCTCTATGGTAGAGGAAACTTTAGTCTGACAGTGCAATTGTTCTTGTCTTGTAATTGTCCTACAAACCTTCAGGCTCCTACCTCTGATTGATTACCTGTGTTTGCCACTTCAGCATTTTTTCATCAAAATCTTCCTTTTTTTTTTTTTTTTTTTTTTTTTTTTTGGTTGGTTGGGTGGGTGGTTGGTTGGTTGGTTTTGTCCTGTTATAGTTTTAGATCGAAAGTGCCAGATATCTTGTTTCCTCTTTTCTTCTGGTGGGCATGGATTCAGCTTGGAGCTTCTAAATCCCTGGAATTTCCTCTGCGCTGTTGCTGATTTGAGTGTGAGTTTCTCTACTGTGTACTGTGATCTGAGGTGGAGACTTATTGTTAAACTCTGAAATAACACCTCTAAATAACTCCCCTTCCTCTTACCACCCTTTATCCTTCTTATTCACTCCTCTCCTCTTCATACTGACAAGATTTCCCCATTTTTATGCAGGTCCCTTTTCTAAAATGGAGCAACATTGATGGCTGAAGCTTCATTGTTGTTTTGTCACTGTGTCCTGTTCCACATTTGATCCCATAGCCTGTTTTAAAGTGCAGTGTTTAAAAAGAGATTTTATTTGATTTGATTCTTGAGTTTTGGCAGGTTCTCACCTACCCTTTATTTCAACATAAAGAGATGCTATTGTCTTTACTACCAGAGTATGCATCCTCCTGAAATTTGTGATTCTCCTTTCCTGTCAGCTTTCCTTGAGTTTTATTTTTTAAAACCATTCCAGCAACATTTCAATTGTAAGGCTCAGTCCTACTCCAGCCAAGTGTCTTCTGCTCCTCCTCAAGAGTTTCTCAGGTCTTGATGTAAAACCCTCCTCGTGCATCATTTTCTCAATTCTTAACTGCAAGATTTCCCAAGTCTCTGCCTTGAGCTGGTTCTCCAGTAGTAAATACTGAAGCATAATTTAAAGCCTGAGTGCAAATCTTTTTTTTTTTAGTGGTTCTGGTCTGTATGGCAAGTTTTTAGTGGAAATTAGTCATGTAATCATCATTGCCTTGAAACAGATCTCTGCCATTTCACTGTGTCTGAAGTTGCTGAAAAAGAACTCCGCAGGATTTGTGATTAATTACACTCCATGTTGTATTAGACAATATAGATCAACCTGCCAATATGAATTTCTCAGATGTCAAAACATAGGGTAAGGTAAAAAAGATCATATGAGAAGGGGGAAAAAAATCATGAGACAGCCAGGGACAGCAATAATTCACCCATACCTATGCACAGAGTACAAATAATGCCCAGGGGAATTACCCATACTTACCCCTTTGTCAGATGTCTGTTGAGAGCAGATAATGCTGGGCTCCTCGTGTGTCTCGTTTCTTGCAACTTTTCTGAAAAAGATGGCATAACAAGAGATTTTGAACTCTGCATCTTAAATGGTTAATTAAGGACAATATGAATATATGAGTTCTGATATCAAATGCACTGCAGGACCTGTGCTTTAAGAACCCTGCATAATACTTCTCAAGGAGTAGAGACTCTTTCAAAAGTCTTAGCTGCAGTGGAAAGACTTGGCTGGTTTAGGGAAAGATAAGCAAAAGCAAATTGAAGAGTTGTGTGTCACTGCTTCCTGTCCTCTGCCAGAACAGCTGCTCCCGTGGTGTCCCTGTGTCCCTGACTGCCACAGGGGATCTCTGCCAGCTCCACAGGATCAGGGAGATGCTGTGGCTCAGAGCTGCCAGTGTGGGGCAGGGATCAGCTCCAAGGCCTGGGCACACCAGAGGGACCCAGCCCTGCTCCCTGTCAGGGGCAAAGACCTCACCTCCTGTGCCCTAGCCTCAGTCACTAGGTTTTAGAGGAGCCACAAGCTGGCAGGATTTGGTCTTTCAAATGGGAAAAAAAAAAAAAAAAAAGGCACCACTGGCACCACTCGTTTTTTTTCAGGAGTACCATGTCTTGGTAATAGTAACCTGCAAAACCAATGTCAAGACCCCAGCTCTGTCCTTCCAGCAAGGACCTGAAGCTGTTCTGGTTCTGGGGCCCACCCATCAGCTCATGGCTGTGGTGAAACTCAAGGTCCCCCACAACATGACAGTTCTCAAAAAAAAAAAAAAAAAAAAGGGATCGGAAACAAAAGCGCAATTCGTTGTGAAATAAGAAACTTAATTACTTCCAAAACAATTAATTAATTAATTAATTAATCCTCATGTCTCCCCTGCAAGGTAGGAAGTGATTATTCTACCCATTTTACACAGAGGGAAATCTCGCTGTTAAGTGACTTGCCAGAGGCAAAGTCATCGAAGGTGAAATCAGCATCCCCAGGCCTTGCTCCAGACCAGCCCGATTTGCTTGGACACTGCTTGTCCTCATCACCCCAAGAACTCACTGACCTCTTAAGTTCCCCATCTTATTCCCCAAGGAAAGCCCTGAAGTCATTTTGCCAAAGCCCAGGTCACACCATGGTCAGGCTGAGCTCTGGTGAGCCTGGTGCTGCTGCTTTATCACCCAAGGGTGCTGCTGACCCTCAGAGAAAACCCCCCTGCTGTGCCACAGGGTGAGGCAACCCTGGGCAGAGATGGAATCTCGACAGGGGAAGACGTTTTTTGACAGAATTTTGGTAGAATGCTGTCTTCAGGGTCTAGGTGTGTTGTTGATTGATCTCTTCAGGGTCAAGGTAATGAGGACTCAGCCCATCCTGTCTGCACTGCCTCGGGTCACAGTGTGGGGACTGATGGCTCAGAGCAAATCCTTCTCTAGTATAGTGCACAAGCAGCTGTGTACTTTGACTTCAGACTCTGAGGTGGAGATGAGTTTGTGAAAAAAATCTCTTATAAGACCAATTCACATATTTGGGGAAAAAGTTGAGTTTTGAGGTGTGCAAACCTTCTGCCCCTCTGATACAGGAGGACCGAACTCCAGCCAACCACAGAAGGGAAAAAAAAGGAGAAGGGAAAAGGAGAAGGCAAAAAAGTCACAGAATTATAGAATCATTTAGGTGGGGAAAAGGCCTCAAAGGTCATTGAGTCCACGTGTTCCCATAGCACTGCCAAGCCCACAAGTGAACAACGTCCTTGAGGACAGCAGGTCACACTGTGGGGCTGGTGACAATCACAATGCTCAAACCAGTTTGGGTTCATCCCAGCAAGCCCAGTCTGGCTGGTCTCTCCACGTTCTGAGGGAGACCATGGGCAGGGATCACCCCCTTGGATGGTAAGAGGGGAGCAGATGAAGCCAGAGGAGAATGATGTTATGCACCTCCTTCATGATTTCTCAGATCAGCAAACTCTAGAACATGCTTACATGCACCTGTTTGTTAAAGAAACAAGTTTTCCCATTATCCCAAGGCTCTGGCAAATAAGGAGTTAACAACAGAAACCAAATACCAGGAATAAATCTTGGTGCTCATGGTTTGTGCAGCCAAGTGGAGCCTAAGCAAGGAAAAAACATACTCGTGGATCAGAAGTTTTCTCAGGTTGTGACTGATGACTGTTTTTATGCCTCTGAGTCCTCCCAGGAAATCCTGCAGATGTGCTCCAGGACAATGGCAAGCACAAGAGCTGTGATTTAGCCCTGTGGGCAAGTAAGCAAACCATGGCACAGGGCAGGATGGAGATGCAGAGTGGCCCAGGGGTGCCGACAGTGTCACCTTGACCCTTGACCTTTGGGAGAGAAACCTGAGCCAGCATTTCTGGTGGGATCAGCCAGGAGACCAGCCTGGAAGCAGGAGGGTGCAGCTAACCATGGAGGGAGCAGAGTGGGAGGCAGAGCTGGATCTATCCTTTAGAGGCCATTCCAAAGAGCAGCACCACTGCAATTTTGTCCTAGTGAATATTTCCACCTCCACCTTTTCATCCTGATAGCACTTGTGCGTGTCTTGGTTTGGACAGACAGGTATTTGTCAGGGAAAACTGGAGCTTCCCTTGGAATGGAGAATGTAAAACCACCTCCCTCCAAATTATTACAATTTTGCAATTAGGAGCTTTCAGACAAAATATATGGGAATAGGGATAACAGTTATTTACCAGGAATATGAAAAGTACAAATGCAGTAGTACCAAAAAAATCCAAACAAGAAAACAAACAAAAGTCCTAGAAAACCCTGAAGGAGCCAGGAATACGACCTGACACCCTGCTGGCCAGGGTGCTGAGAGCAGCCCCAATAAATCCTCCTGGAGTAACAGATGTGGTTCTGTTGAAGTAGAGATGATCCTGTAGAAAAAAAAAGGGTCCAATGCTGGCAAGATGGGTCTGGTCTTCCTCCAGGAATCCAGTGGGGAACAGGCTGCTTGGTGTTCCTACATCTCAGTTTTTATCTGGGTAGGAATGGTTGGCTCCTCCCCACTGGGTGTTCCATCTCCCAATGGATGATGGAATGTGTCAGTCACTGATGAGCCTCAATGGCCCATGAACAGAAGATATCCCCGAGGGTGGGCAGTGGTGACAGAGATCACAAACACTGCCCCACCTGGTTTAACAGCTGGGCTGTTATCAGAAGGCATCCACCCTCCTCCCCCTGGAGTTACAAGAGATAAAGAAAAACATCTCCCCAGCTGTTTTCAACAGATGAAATAGAATACACTTTTTTTTTGGTTACATAACCCAAGACATGGTCTAGCTGAGATCCCAAATTCTCTCTTAGACCAAGAATCCAGGGAGACAGACCATAAAGGGCGTACCTGCACTGCCAAAATCAGCCCATGTGGGCCATTCTCTAGCACAAACACCCTCATCTGTACTGCTGCCTGGGGTGGCCAGACCCAAGCAGGCAGTCAGGGGTGGTGCTGGCTCAGGCTGTTCCCCACCCAGAGCATCCCTAGGAAGTAGCTGGGAGTGGGACAGCTACCCCAGATCTTCAGACTGGATGAACAATTTGGCTTACAGTCACATTCCAGTGCCTAGCAGTGACCCCGGTGTCTTTTTAATTTCCTAGCCACAAGGCCCCAAAAGTCATAAAACCCAGGCTTCATTTGCCTGAAACAAGGTGGAGGGACCAGGATCCCTCACCCTTCAAATCCAAACTGCGGTCACTCCCGGGAACCTGCAGTAATTCTGCTTTAATTGTTGTGAGAGGTTTCCAGAGGCAGTGCTGGCACTGATTTGGATTTAAACCCTCTCTCCTTGTCTCAGGGTACTGCAGGAGCTGTGTGTGTGAGACCAACATTTATAGCATCCCTCTGAGGGGTGAAATGTACCTACTGTAAAAGACTTTCAGTTAATTCTGGTGCACCATTTGCGGGAGAGCCGCGTGGGGATCAGCGTGGGACAGACAGATTTAGATCACTTTGCTGGAGTCAGGTGGTGCCTTGCTCCCAATTCCTCACAAGCTAATTCTTACCTGGGACAATTATGTCTCTCTTCAATCTAGCCCAGCTTAACCCTTTTCATCCCACGCTCCTGCTGAGCCCACACCTGTGGCCATGGGGGTGATGATTTGCGGGTGTTTGTGGCCGTGGCTGACCTCTCCTGCAGATTTCCCCAATGACCTTGGGCAATTCAATTAATTAATTTAGCTTGCTTGCTCTCTGACGCTCTCTGACAGATGAGAACTGCCCGGTGTCTGAATTACATACTCCTGAGAAATGATTTATCTGTTTAAGACAGACCTGGCCCTTTAGATCTGGTTTCTGATGAGGCTGACCCTGACATCACTGCTCAAGCTGTCCAGAACTGGGTCTTCTGAAACAGGGTGCAACTTGATGTTGATGCATTTCCATCTTGTGCTGTGCAAGAAATACAAATAAATTAAACAGGGACAGGATCTGACCTCATCTTGGAACCCCTGTTTTGTGTGGGACCAAGGAAGTTCTTCCCAAGCCATTCCCATGCCTGTTGAGCCCTGGTGCTGGAGCAGGTGCTGTGGGCATAAACTGAAGCCAAGCAAGAATAGGGGTAATTAAGAAAAACTACTCTGAAAGGTCTGTCCAGCCCTAGCAGAGCTGCCCAAGGCAGTGTTGGAGTCCCCATCCCTGGAGAGGTTTCAAAGCTGTGTGGATGTGGCACTTGGGGACATTGGGTCAGTGCTGGCCTAGGTAGTGGTGAGGAATAATTGGTCCCTTAGATGCTTTTCCAACATAAAAGATTCTAGGATTAGGACTTGTATGTTTTGATCCCCACTCTTTTTCAAGCCATCCCCTCCTGAACCCAGAAAATTTGGGAGGTCACTGCTGTTTTGCCCAGAGGCCAAGAAGAGCATCTTCCTGCTTCCCAGCCTCTCACACAACTGCCTTACTCCAGGGTCTTTTTCTGTAGCTGAGACAAAAGAAATAATATCTTGGCTTCCAATAACCAATAAATTATTCTTGAAATGCCATAATTGCTCAGCTGCAGCTGCAAGAGCAACTAAATACAGAACTTTAATAAAATATTATCGTTCAAATCAATTTGCTGAGAATCTGCATTGCTTTCTGCATGGGGTGCTAGGCAGCAAATAGTAAATACTGATCACTGATTAGAGAGGCAAAGAGCAAGAAAAGCCTGGATTTTTGCCATCTGCACTTTTTTTCCCTGTTTGAGCAAGGACAGGGGCCAGATTCTGCTCCATGCCTGCAGAGTTGCACTTGTTTCAAAGGCATGGGAATGGCAGCTACTGCATGTATAGGTTTACAAAGTAGCTTAGGCACTTAAGAAGATAATCATCTAGAGAGATTTACAGTAGTGACTTTTACAGGGGGAGGAACAACGGGAAGGGAAGTGCCCAACTCCCATCAGGGTGAAAAATAAACACAAATAAATCCTAAGCAACGATGCAATTGGCAGCTCAGGTAACAAGTTCAGAAAACGACCACATCTGGGCTGTTCTGGATCAGAAACTATTGAAGTCAATGAAGTTTGCTCTGGATTTACAATGGTATTAACTGAGATCAGAATCCGACCCTATAAATTTACTATTACTTCTAATCCCAGCGCCTCTGATCTTGCTGAGATATTTGCTAACTGCTGAGCAGCTTGCTTTATTGACACTGAAATAACACACCCGTGCCCCACTATTGTTAAACTCAGCTGGTTTTAAAAACCCATCATACTGTTTGTCATGACTGACCTTAACAAACTGGCCTGCTGTCCTTGGATCTATGGGCAAGAAAGTTGTTAAATGCCCCCTTTTTTGCAGCCTTCCACCACCGACAAAACAAAACAACAACAAAAAAACTTAAAGAAAAGGAAAAAAAGAGGAGAAAAAATCAATTTCAATCAACATGGAGTGTAATATTATCAAATGTCAGATGCTGAGGCCGTGTGCTTTGAAAATTATCCTTGACAGCTTCTTGTCGACTTAATTAAGTGCTCAAAAAAAAAAAGGGGGCAGAAAAAAAAAAAAAGCAAAATATCTCAATTGTTGGCTCCCTCTCTTTGTGCTTCAGAGGTTATATTGACAGCTCTGAAAAAAAGATTGCCTTTGGGGGTTTTATTGATAGATCCTTGCCTGATATTGGAATGATTCCTGGGCAGATAAATCACATTTAGATTTGTTAGTAATTGAGGAGAATTGATTGAATAGTTAGGACGGTCCCAGAGGGAGGTACCTATCCCTCTTCCGTTCTGCAGAGGTTGTCATCAGATAAAGGACCTCTTTGGGCAGGATGGATAAAGGTCTAATTGTTTACATGATCAGATATTGCTTCCTTTCAGCCCTCCCTCCCCAGACTTCCCCAACTTTCATGTGGCAAGTGTCAAGATGAAAAAAGGGGAAGGCTGTAAATAAAACCAAAAGTGGGCGAAGGTGATCAACCCTCTTCATGACCTGGAAAAGCACTAATTATTTTCAAATCATTAGTGGAATTTGGGTACTAACAGCAACTGGCCCTTATTAAAAATAAACCTCTGCAGTGCTTATCTGTGTGGTGTTTGTTTAAACAGCTGTGAGTTTTATGCAGCAGCAGGGCAGCCCTTTTTGGCTGATGAGATCCATGTGCAGGGTTGGGTTCTGGCACACTGAGTCCTCACTGATGAGCTCCACCAGGACTCTGCATCCCATCACCCTGGGTGACCTGCTGGACCTTGCATGGTCTCAGAGGGCAGCAGCATCTCAGAGAATGTGCTGGAAAAACAGGAGAGAATGCTGGAGCAGCGAGGAGATGCTTTTGACAAGGGTGTGTAGTGGTGGAACAGTGGGGAATGGCTTTAAACTGAAAGAGATTACGTTTAGATGGGATGTTAGGAAAAAATCTTGACTGCAAGGGTGGTGGAGTCCTGGCACAGGTTTCCCACAAAAGCTGTGGCTGCCCCTGGATCCCTGGTAGTGTCCAAGGCCAGGCTGGGCAGGGCTTGGAGCAGCCTGGGACAGTGGAAAGTGTCCCTGCTCATGGCAGGGGATAGGACTGGATGAGCTTTAGGACCCCCTCAACCCAAACCACCCTGTGATTTTATGGTTGTCTAGGCTGGAGATTTGTGGGGAAGGTGATAAAAGCAGAGGGAGTCCAGAGTAACATTGTGTGACAGGGGAGCAATGTGAGGGGGCAGATCCTGCAGGGCCCCATCCTGCCCCAAGAATTTGCAGCAGACACTTGGATGTCCTGCTCAAGGCTTGCCCACCCTGCACACCTCTTTCCACACCTACCAAAAGGAGTGAAAAGGATTACTATTTCCAGAGAGGGTTTTTCCATGAGCTAGAAAAAGCTCTGAGTAAGAAAGAGGTATTTTCATTTCCCCTTTCCATCCATTTTTAAAGAAGATTCTATTTCTTCAAGAGAGGACAGATACACTGCAGTATGCTTGGGACTTCAAGAAGCAATTTATTTCTGTCCACACCAAATACAGGCCTTGCATGGACCCTCTCTCTCTGTTTCTATAAGTGTTTAGGCAAGACCATATTTCCCTACCATCTGTAGAGCACAGGGTTCTCAGGTTGATTTTCAAGGTGTACTGTGCCACAACTTTCTTCCAGGGACCTATTTAGGAAAAAAGGGAAAACAATTGAAGATCAGTTTTTAAAATCTAAACTTAATACAGGTTTCTAATAATTGGCTAAAATGACTTAGCATTTCCATCCTCTTCTCTCAGTAATGCAGGGAGTGTGGAAAGTTACAATTAAAAAAAAAAAAGTATCAATCAAAGAATAATAAACTAAGGTATTTTATTTTCCTATCTTCCAGCTTCATCAAGAATGAAAGAAGTTGAGAGAGTTGTGAGAAAGGAAGGGACAATTTCTTAGCTCAAAGTAGATCCCATTTTGGCACCACCAAGAATTTAATTTGTAATAAGAATTGATGAGCATCTCTGAGTTCCCCACCTGCAGGCTTGGTACTCTTAATATTTCAGCCCCACTTGTAGACTTCAAATGGCCATTGCTCCATCCAGTCACCAGGGACTTTGACAGAGGCTGCAGGAACCAGGTTCCTCTCTGGGTCAAATCTATCACCTTCATCTACAGCCCTGCAACCTCCTCCTTCCTCTGGGAGTGGGCTATTGAAGTGCAAATGGATCTAAACTAGCCATGAATAAATTTAGGCTGGAAATTACAAGAAGCTTTCTAATTATGAGAGCTGTGAATATCTGAAAAGACCTCCTGAACAAAGCAGGATGGTTCTGGTGGTTGTGGGCATTTTGAGAGGCACCAGGGCTCCCAAACTCCAATTCAGAGAGCAAATGTTCTGATTTGCCAGTAGTGAAAATTATGTGTGTTTTTTCACATGCTCATTTGCCTTCAGATAGACTCTGCAGCAATATTGAATCACTGACTCATTTAGGCTGGAGAATATTTTATAATCATCAAATCCAACCATTCCCCCAGCACTACCAAGGTCACTACTAACCCATGTCCCCAGGGGCCACATCCATGCAGCTTTGAAACCCCTACAGGGATAGGGACTCTACCACTGCCCTGGAAAGCTGTGCCAGGGCTGGACAGCCCTCTCAGGGAAGAAATTTTCCCAAGAAAAGATTTAAATTTTAAATTTTAAATTTAAATCTTTAAATTTTAAAATTAAACCTCTCCTTCCCTCTCCTCCTGTCCCTGTTCCCTGTTCCCAGAGCCCCCCAGCTGTCCCCTCCTGTCAGGAGCTGTGCAGAGCCACAAGGTCCCCCCTGAGCCTCCTTTTCTCCAGGCTGAGCCCCTTCCCAGCTCCCTCAGCCTCTCCTGGGGCTCCAGACCCTTCCCAGCTCCGTTCCTGCCCTGGACACGCTCCAGCCCCTCAGGGTTTCTCTTGTCCTGAGTGGTCCAAATCCATAATCAACATGTTGGCCTGTCACAAAGTAATTTTTGCAGGGTAAACTCTCAAGGTTTTACAAGTACCTTAGTGAGAATTCTAACCCTGAAACCCCAGACTCACCTGTGTCTGCACAAGTCAACTGCTTTTAAAGCCAAAGCAGGGATCTCAACAAAAAAAGTCTCATTCACTTTTGATAGGTTTGAGGTCACTGCTGTGCTTTGACCATGGATTTAAGTGAAAATTTCCTTGAAGACCTAGAAGAATTTAAATAAATCACAGACCCAGTTCTACCTAGGTACCATAGCTTGAAGGGGAAAAATTTCACATGTCTACATCTGCACACATTTTCAGGCGTTCAAACTCGTGTGTGCACACATCACACATGCACACAGACATGAACAAGGATCTCCTGCCTTGGGATCTGACTGAGGCCAGGGAAGCAGGCTTGGGCCTGAGATCTGGCACTGGCTGCGTTTCCCAGCACCAAACCCAATGGAAGTATTCATAGACACATCTGAATCCACACCAAAACTTAAAATTTTCCAAGTGGCGCATTTTATTGTTCCATATCAAAGCAAGTTTTTCTTCTAAGCAGAATCCTTTCTTCCCTTCGAGCCCTCCCCACTCCCCCCTTAAAAGCTGTTGAATTGCCTCCTTTTTCCTTCCCATTGCTCGTTCCTGCAGCAGGAGTGGAAATGATTTTTGATACCATCCATTTTGTTTGTCACAGATCGTCCTCCACTTCCCTCCACGCATTGCTGAAATATCACCCACAAATGATTATTCCTATCACTGCAGCCAACACTCCGCCTGGGGCAGGGAATTTTCCCGCAGCTAAAAGTGGCCCCGTAATTGAAGGCAGCAAACACCAGTACCTGTAGCCTGAAAATGTTAATAAACTACCAGAGGTCCCAGGAAAGTTAAATATTGGGAGGGATGTCAGAGCTGCGGTGTGATTAGTGGAACTGAGCGACAGAGAGCACCTGCCCAAGGCGCCAGAGCAGGGGGGATCAGTCTCCCTCTGACACCTGAACATGTCTCCAGCCTCCTGGGATGGGGTTCTGCTTGCAGGGAGGCAATCAGAGCAGGGGAAGCGTGCTCATACTGACACTGAGCTTGATTTTCTGGCCGTGGATTTGGGGGCTTGAGGCTGCTGCATTGATGCTGCAAAGGATTTTGAGCTTTCAGGACTCACCTTGCACTTGATGCCAGGATTTCAGTGGCAGGGTTGTGCATGTGTCTCGTTTCCATACCTGCTGTGTAACAAATGCACATTTTTGGGGTTTTTTTCAGATTTCACCTCATGCTGAAGGTTCGTGGCGTACTTCAGAGATGTGCAAATACACTCATGCACTCTATATTCAGGACAAATAAAATAAGATTATGCACAAAAAAATGTTCTTATGAATTAGAGATGATTTTTACGTATGAAAGGTGCTGGAGGAAACACATTCTCATGTGTTCATGCTAATTTGTTTCTTAGAAATAGAATACAGATATGTGAGGGCGTGTGTGTGTGTTACAAGGGTATGTACTGAACAAAACGAGGGGTACAAGGCATAGAGGGACAGGACACGGGGAATGGCTTTCCACTGCCAGGGGACAGGGTTAGATGGGATAAATGGGCATGAATTGCTGGCAATGAGGGTGGTGAGGCCCTGGCACAGGGTGCCCAGAGAAACTGTGGCTGCCTCATCCCTGGAAGTGTCCAAGGCCAGATTGGATGGAGCTTGGAGCAGCCTGGGATAGTAAAAGGTGTCCCTGGGGGTGGAACTGGATGGTCTTTAAAACTGCCTTCCAACCCAAAAAATTATAGGTTTTTTCAGCTAAATATGTAGAGGTGCATGATTATCATGGCTTGTATGCCATAGGGATATTTGGGGGGAGTTACATATGTAAGCTGCACTGTACTATCTTATGTCATGCTATATATTATATGTATTCTATCACAGGTGGGTTGGCCCCTGTGCAGTCTGCCTGAGCTAGGAGTGTTGTTTTCCCATGCAAACACACTCACAGTTGATCATGGCACCAAGGCCTGGGCTGTGCCACAGCTTTGTAAGACCTGGTAGCTGACCTTCTCCCAGAACAGCCACTGGTAAGCAGGGAGGGGATTTTTCCTCCTGGTAAATTGGTGTTCCACTGGACTCTCTGAATGTGCAGGGCTGTTTGCCCAGAATGGGTCTTGAAGACCCAGGCCCTGGCTCTGGCAGTGCTCGCTACAGAGGTGCTGTAATGCCAGGGGTCTATGTGAGAGTGATAGAGCAAGGGTGAAGGATTATTAATTGTGATTTCCATACCTGCCTCCCTTGCAATTCACTCAGCTTTTACCCCTGGGGAAGAGAAAGGTCCTTTCCCTTTATTTTACCACCCTTTCTCTTCTTGCTTGCTTTCTCTCCTTTAGCAGAGTATCCCTAATCATTGCCTTCCGTCATTATCATTATCTCTTTTTATGATCTTTAGTTACGATGTCAAAGAGGAGAAAAATGAGCTCAGTTTTCTGGCATCCTAACACGTATTGATTCCAACAGCAGCTGCCACAAGACCTTCACATATGATGGATTGCTGCTAGACTGACGCAAAAAACACCCGCATAAACAGAAGTATTTACCAAAGAGAATAATCAGTGATTGCATAACTGCATTTAGGACTTTGTCATATTGACCAACAGCCCAGGCAAGCTCAGGGAGTGATCTCAGCACAGAGTAATATTCCTCAGGATAAGCTTAAAGAGATTGCATTGAAGAGCCTTTTTCAAGTAGTTATTTTATTAAATATCCCTTGGCTTCTTGGGGGCTTTCTGGAGCCTGGAAAAGGCTATGACCCAGTCTAAGTGTAGGGCATCTTGCTGGTGTTTGCTCAGCCTTTGCTCTTTGGATTGGATCACTGAGAAAAGGGCTACCCCATCCTGGAGGAAAACATTCCTTGGGGGGAAGAGGATTGTGTAGGACTTCCCCATGGCCAGGTCCTTGTGCTCCATTCTGGATGCACCAGACACAGGAAAAGTCCACCCCATGGTGAATGAGGAATGGGAAGCACCCAGCCAGTGCTGTGGGCAACAGAGCAGTCTTAGAGGTGTTTTCCAGCCCTGACAGTCCTGTTATTCCATGTTTCCAAGGTCCTTGAGAGGATCCTGGGCACTGCAGGTTTTCTGAGTTGTATTGAGTGTTCTTGTGGTTGATCTGCCTCGGGAGTGTCTCTAAATGAGCTCTTGGAAAAGCCCAGGAGCTGGGGGCAGTCAGATTCTCTGCAAATACAGCTTTGGGGGAACATCTCTTGGTTGTCTCTCATGAGCATTGCAGTCCTGGAGGTTTCAAGGCCAGATTAAGAGAGTGAGAACAACGTGAGCTATTTAATTTAATTTAGGGTCAGTCTCTTCTCCCTGATAAGAAGGGGCAGGACAAGAGGAAATGGCCTCAAGTAGCACCAGGGAAAGTTTAGGTCAGGCATTAGGAAAAATGTCTTCAGCAAAATTGTTACCCAGCCTGGCACAGCTGTCCAGGGCACTGATGGTGTTCCAGTTCCTGGAGGGATTCAAAAACCATGTGGATGTGGCCCCTGGGGACATGGGGCAGTGGTGGCCTTGGCAGTGCTGGGGAGTGTTTGGACTTGATGACCTGACAGGGCTTTTCCAATCTCAATAATTCTGGTTTTTTGCTCCCAAGCCACTAGCACCAAATCTCTGGATTCAACCCTTGCTTCCAAAGAAAAAAGCCTATACCATAGAATATTTTATTGCAGTTTTTCTTTCCCATTCTGTTCTATCCTGGAGGTAACCTCAGCCAATCCTCTCTGAACTGTATCTTTCTATCTTTCAAAGAGATCTCCTGTTTCTTACAGGGTGGGGGTTTGAGCTGTTCCTGCTTTCTTTTTCTGTTTTCATCCATCTGCACCAGCCTGGCAACCGGCAAAAACACACATATAAAGATGTCTTAATCTTAAATATAATTAGATATAATACCTCACGCAGAGTTGTATGATTAGTAAAATATATGATCATTAGTTATTAGATTAATGTGTCTACTTGTGTAACTGAAAGCCATTTGCAGCCAGAAATTAAATAGCTCAATTTGCTGTAATTGACTTATCTCCCATTGAGATTACTGCACTTGCTGCTGGAGAAGGTTTCTTCAAATGCTGAAAGCAGCTGCGTGGAGAAGCTGGATCCTGTTTTCTTTGGAAAGCCCCTACCCCGCTGGAGGCAGAGATATCTGAGGTCTGGAGGAGAAGCAGAGCCGTAATTACGGCTGCTGAAATGAGAGCTGCTGCATTTGGAGGGAGATGCTGCTCTCCAGGAATCTGTGGGGCTGGAATCACATCTGCCCTTGGTGACCATGAGAGATGTGACCACAAGAGAGGTGACCCCCTTTGGCTCCCTGTGGAGGCCGACCCCATTCACGCCGGTGCAAATCAAGAGGAATTTCTCACACACCTTCTGTTGATGCCTTCAGTTTTATCTTCCCTGTTTTTCAGGGTCTGTGCTGCCCAGGGTGCAGCTCTGAGCTCACACTCAGGGTCACTCAGCTCTGCACACAGCAGGGACACAAAACAAATCCTTTCCTGCTGCACACCAAGGACAACTTTCAGCCCAACAGCACAAACACGGGTGGGCTGAGGGGAGGAACAAGCAGGGTGAGACCTCACAACATAAAGCTAATTGGGCAATTAAGCCCCAATATGCAAATAAACCAAAACTTATAAAAATGTAAGGCCTTGTGACCCATCAGCCATTTTGGGTCCACTGTGGGTGCAGCCCTGGCCAGGCCCTGGCCTGCCCGAGGTGGATCCTGGAAGCCTTTCAATAAATCCCTACTTTATTACAGCTCTTACAGCTCTGTCCAGTCTCTGTTCCAGCTCAGCCTCCCAAGGCATCCCTGTTTCCCTGGACAAGCCCTCGGGCTGGCAGGGTCTCTGCAATGCAGGCCCCTCTCCCAGGGGTGCCAGCAGCAGCTCCAGGGGAATTGGGAATTGGGAGCACATCACCTCTGGAAACACAGCACTGCACCCTTAAATTATCCTCTGACACCTCTGACATTGGGAGGTGCTGAGGGGCCCCACAAATCTCAACTTTCGCTGCTGTCTCTTGCTCTTCTTCTTTTTTTTTTTTTTTTTTAAATAGGTTTTCTTATGGTTTTCTTAATTTATTTTTTTTTAGCCACAGCAACTAAGCGAACCGTTCAAATTGAAACACTGAAATGAACCAAGCTGAACAATAAACTAAAACATGCCTAGAGCAAGTTGAGCAATAAACAGGTTTTTAATTTTTTTTTCCCCCCTTCCATCTCGGTGGTGTCTGTCTCTGATAGATGATGTGACAAAGGAAGAATCCTCAATAAATTCTAAATTCTGAATACTAAATCAGTGAGCAAGAGCAGACATGTGAGATGCCATCCCAGCTCGCAGTGGTTTTACTGCTGTGATACCACAGTGCCACTGCCCTGGGATGGAGTTGCAGCTGAGGGACAGAGGGACATGCACTAAATCCATTCATCCACATGTGGTGGTTTTATCCAACCTACACCCAGCCCAACTCCATGACCCAGGTGTGACTGAGACTCTTCCCGCTGTATCCTGGCTCCTGAAGTCTCCGAGGGAAAATATTATTCATGGATTTTAAGGCCAGGAGGGGATATTTTGCTCTGCTCTGACCTCCAATATAACACAGGCCAGGGGATTTCAGAGTGATTCCTGCAGGAGGAACAAAGGAGAGGGATCATCTGCTGTGTTATTTCATCTCATGAGAGATGTAAAAATGCTGTGATTTTTACTAAGGAATGCCAGGGAGAAGCAGGACCTGTGAGGCAGGTACTAAAGGACAAAAGCCCTGAACTAAGATTGTACCAAGATGTTCTATGTGAAATCACTGCTGTATGTTCCTTCTCACCTTTCAGGAAGCTGAATGCTGTGAAATGCTTGCTCTTGCAAAAATTGTGTGGTTTGAGCAAAAGAAATTTTTTTTGCTAAAGCATTGCCGCAGTCTTTGCCTCAGGATGGCCAAAATGTGAAATAATCCCACAAAGGGTGTGATACAGTGTAAAGGGAGATGCTGGCAGTCACACAGTGTGCCTTGAGCCCTGGGACAGGCTTATGCTCCAGATCTCAATTTGCAACCTGCTTTGAAGAGAGCTGAGGTACATTTTCCTTCTGCAGCACCTTTCGTGCTCTGGTTGTCCTGCCTGAGTTAGGAGGCAGCAATTTTCCCTTCTTAGATGTCAGGCACCCTCTTTGGGAGGAGATAAAGATCCCTGCAGAAGGCACTCTCCAATCTTTGGTGCAGAGTTTCAGTATAGACTTGTTTCTCACTACAGCTCAGCCTACCTGCACCTATTTATTTCTCATGTGGTTTCTCATGGAATTTGTTGGTGTCTAGAAGTTTTTATATTCACTGAGGAAAACCCTGTAGTTTGACTGGAAAAACCCAGCAGCCTAGCTGGAGTCTCGCTCTCAATTATTTTCATTCCACTGAATTTGCAGCTCAGCTTGAAGCTGACACAGTCAAATGTACATGAACACAGCCCATATTTGCAATTGAATCCATCAGAGCTCTGCATGGCATTGCTGAACAACCCACAACAGGGATGAGCTCAAAGTTAATAATTCAGGCATTCAGCTTCCAACCCACACTTCATCAGGGTCCTGCTTGGAACAGGCCTGGGGTCTGGTCCAGGTCATGAAAAGTGGAGTTCTTTCAAACTCAGACCCAGGTGTTAGTCTGAACTCAGTCTGTAGATCCAAATTAATCTTTACAATCTGTCCACACAGGTAAATCAGAATGACTTCCTGAAGCATCACCCGGGAGCCGGTGCAGAGGCTTCGAGTTGGCTTGACACGGTTTGTTGGAGGAAAATCAGTTTAGCCCAGACTGCAAGCTAATGGATGATTTACAAAACTCAGAGTGACAGGGAGGAATTTGGGCCTCTGTTCTTCAGGAATATTCCCATGGCTTGCACATAACGCCTTGGTGTGGTTAAAATGCATGAGCAGACAACCACAAACTCAAGCAGGCACCGTTATAAAATGTGACAAATAAGCCATGATGCCAAGTGCAGATTACCTTTAGGTACCTCTGAACTATTGCTGCCATGAGTTCTGCTGCCAGGCTGTGTTCTGAGGACAGCCCAAGCATTATCAGATTTATCACATTTTCCTCATCACTCCATTTCTCACAGCCAAACACATCAGCAGTTCACCAGTTCAGTGACCATTGCCAGCTTTTTTTACCTTTTCATATATCTTCTGAATAATTTTGCCATGTTATTTTTATTGTATTTAGATAACAAATGCTACTACAGCACCTTTCTTCCTTTATTTCACCCTCACTATAAAGCATGAAGGAAATTCTCTCCTGGTCTGTGGAACACCACTTGGAAGGACAAAGCAAATCCAGGTGTTGTTGGGAAAGCTGACTTACAGCAAAGTGGCCCAAAAGTCCTGCCTCATCTCACCTTCCTCTTTAGGTGTGATATACTCCAAAAAAGCCCTTGAAAATATCTCTGAAAATTAGATGTACTGGCTGTGAAATGAAAGTTAGGTCTTCTCTCCAGCTGGAAGAAATACCCTGTAACAAAACATGTCAGTGGTGTCCAGCAGCTGTGAGTGAAAACAAGGCTGTGCCGGGTGCTCACTGGGGAGAGTCAATCAAATTAAAGAAGAGAAACGTAATTTGAAAAGGACAGTGTTTCCAGCCACTTCTGAAAAAGCAACATTGCTGTAAAAGCAGATCTATGGCAGTACCAGGAGCTGAATCATAGAATTGGAAGAGATTTTGAAGCTCGTCTCATCCCAACCCTGCCATGGCAGGGACACCTTGCACTGTGCCAGGCTGCTCCCAGCCCTGTCCAGCCTGGCCTTGGGCACTGCCAGGGATGCAGGGGCAGCCACAGCTGCTCTGGGCACCCTGTGCCAGGGCCTGCCCACCCTCCCAGCCAGCAATTGCTGCCCAATCTCCCAGCTGGCGCTGCCCTCTGGCATTCCCTGGCAGCCATTCCCTGGGTGCTGTCCCTGCAGGCCTTGTCCCCAGTGCCTGTTCAGCTCTCCTGGAGCTCCTGGAGGCCCTGGCAGGGCTGGCAGCTCTCCCTGGAGCCTTCTCCAGGCTAAGTCCCCTATTCCCCCTCCTGCTCCCCCCAGTGTGGGGCTACCCAAAAGAAAAGTTTATCTTCATTTTCCTTTGGACGAGTGGGTGGATCAGCTGAGCTGAGAGACTGAAAAGGAAAGGTGATGGAGATTTTAGAGCCATGGAGCTGATATAGCTGGAGATAAAGGCTCTGTGAGCTCTAGTGTCACAAACTTTATTGCAAGGTTGGTGTGCATAAAAGGAGAAAAACAACACGGTTTTCAGGCAGATAAAACAGACCTTAAAAATCTAGCAGCTAGAGAAGAAATGGGTGATTTTTAATTCACAGGTGGTGAAAAGGAAGTTGTTAATAAGAAAAAAAAATGCAAAAGAAAAAGTGTAATGACAGATTAATTGCATAAAATGGGCCTGCCTGGCAAAGGAAGATGGTGGGGGGCTGCTGGTTAGTTTTAATTTTTGTTGTAATAATGGCCCATCACTGTGCATCAGGACAGTCCAAAGGGCTGGAAGCAATGTGCCAGGCATAGGCTGTTCTCCACGTGCCCAATGCTGGTGGAGAGACATGGGGAAACCACCCCTAAATCATTACTGCCTCTTCCTAGTGAATGCACAGGCTCTTCTGAAAAGATAAATAGTCAATAGCTATTTCCTGTTCCTATTCCTTATGCCTGTCAGAAATGCACATACCTCTACAGTAATCCCCATCAACCTGCCTCTTTCAAGACATCTCAGACACCTGTGATAAGGAAAACTTATTCCAGCCCCTAACCTGTCCATTATTGCCCTCCCCATTGTCCTTATCAGAGAAAGAGCAATCAGATTGCCAACCAAGGACAACCCATTCTCACTGACTCCTCTGGAGAAATCTCATGGGCTTGAGACTTCTTTCATGTTTTATGCAGGATTGTTGCACAGGGTCCATTTATTTCTGTACCACGAGGATAAACAAAGATATAATTCTTTCTTCTCCATTAAATTTATACGCTCATATTTATTGCTTTTGATTTGACAGGATTAGTCTCACACTTCGCAAAATTTAAAGGGTATCTGTTAAGTATAGAAATTCTAACTATCAATAGAGGAATTAAGCTGCTTAATAAAATACCCATCCCCTCAGCTGTCCATTCCCCAGTGCTAGTGGTCTTTATGAGCTCCTTTATCCAGGATGAGTAGAGGTGCCAAACCCTTTTCTCCTTGTAAGGGAGAGCTGGAAGATGATCTGTTCCAAGCCACAAAGGAAAAGAAAAAAGAATGTAGGGAAAGAACTAATATTCAGATTAGGGAATTCATCATGGATGGCAAAAGCAAAGACAACTTTCATTTCAGAGATGGACAAAAGCATTTTTTTTTCAATAGCGTCAATGAAGGGTGAGAGCACGAGGTAAGTAATTAAAGGCTAGAATTCACCTCAGAAAAAATGAAGCTCTTACCAAGGACACCTGAAAAAGGAGTTAATTATCTCCAGTTCTTCCACTGGAGTTGGCACCTCTCAGGCTGAATAAAATCCCCTGTGTGAATCTCTCTATTCCTCACTCTGACAATTTGTGTTCAAAGTTATGTAGGTCCTCAAAGACATTAACAGAGGTGTAGGAACAGATCCATGTCAATTGGAAATTCCTGCATTCAAGAAACAGAGCAGAGGAAAAGAGCTGAAGCTGAGAAGAAATATTGACCTGAAAAACTTCTGAATTTGTTGATCAAGGGTTTTATGTCACTTTAACTAATTTTTTCCTCTCCCTGTAGTATCAAGGGGTCATTTTTCCTACTTGTAATGACATGAGAGGTCTTACACTGCTGCTGGTTCTTAATAGTGACACCAACAATAATAACAAAAAATACTGATAGTACAGAACTTTCATCAGATGTGCATTCTTTGTCTGCTCCACTAATAATCTTCTCCCTTTCCTGCACCCAAAACTCTCACCTTGCTTCCCTCCAAACCACACACACAACCCCCAGTGCTACCTCTGGAGTGAAACCCAGTGAGCAGCTAACTGGAAACAGCAATGCATCTCCTTGTTTCCACCAGAACCAGGAAAGCTGTGATTGATAATAAGATCCATCCTAGCCTGGGATCTGTCTCCAGTCAAGGACAGGGGCAGCTGAAATGTAAATGAAACAGGAGAACTGTCAAGGAAGGTGAAATATAATTACCTGGGCAAAGATCCTGGATGCAGTGCTCCTGCATAGTGCAGACTATTCTGAAGTCTGAAGGGTCTTTTGGGTATCTAGTATAAAAATATATCCTGCCTTTCCATGTCAGCCATTCAAATGTGCCTGGTTTCAAACCATGTGCTTGACTCAAAGGGTTTTTTAAGGAAGAAAGACAGATTTTTTTTTTTTTAAGTCATCAGGAAGGCAGAAATCTTCTTCTCCCACTGATGATTATTACCCATGGTTAATTATCCTCGCTGAGAAAAATGTGTGTTTTGTTTCCAATTTGACATCTCACAGCTTTAGACTCCAGTCCTGGGCTCTTGTTACGACTTTTCCCACTAGACTGAGAGTCCCTTGGTACCACTGAAGGATCCAGGAAGGAAATACACTCTCTCATCAATTCTCCTCTATATCTTTCTGATAAGCTGAATAGATCACGTACCTTCAGCTGCTCGCTATGGGACAGCTTTTACCCTTCCATTACTCTAAGCTCACATTCTTTAATAACAGTGCCCCGAGGTCTTTAACCACTGTGAACAAGGTCACACAGCATAAGGACAGAGCTATGAGGGGGCAAAGCAGCCTATCAAGGGTGAGAAAACACCACAGCAACAGTTTGCCCTCTGGAACCTCTGCTCTAGCATGAGAGAAATGCACTGGAAGTTGCTAAATATGGAAAACAACAAATTTTGGGCAGTGATTAGAGGCTGGAAGGCACCAGTGAAAGGATACTCACTTCATCCTTAGCCTCTTCCCCCAGCCCCCATGGAACAGCATTGCTGAAAAAAGACTAAAATTGACCTTTTGTTGGAAACCAGACCTCCAGTGCTGGGGACAGCTCTGGGCCCCTCAGGACAAGAGAGACCCTGAGGGGCTGGAGCGTGTCCAGGGCAGGAACGGAGCTGGGAAGGGGCTGGAGCCCCAGGAGAGGCTGAGGGAGCTGGGAAAGGGGCTCAGCCTGGAGAAAAGGAGGCTCAGGGGGATCTTGTGGCTCTGCACAGCTCCTGACAGGAGGAGACAGCCAGGGGGCTCTGGGAACAGGGACAGGAGGAGAGGGAACGGCCTCAGGCTGGGCCAGGGGAGGTTTAAATTGGATATCAGAGAAAATTCCTTCATGGAAAGGACTGTCCAGCCCTGACACACGGCTTCCCACGGCAGTGTTGTAGTCCTCATCCCTCATGCAGGGATTTCAAAGCCATGTGCATGTGGCACTTGGGGACATGGGGTCAGTGCTGGCCTTGGCAGTGCTGGGGCAATAGTTGGACTCACTGGTCTTAAAGGGCTTTTCCAAACTAAATAATTCTGTGAATAATTTGACCCAGTGTGGTTGCTCTTGAGGTTTTCACATCGTGCACTTAGGGTTACACCTTTGCTGAGCTGCCATGCCCCTGCCATAATGCTGATAACACACCCATCTGCCACCAGCATGAGCCACCCACACTCATTTCAGAGGCTGAGAGCTCACTGTTGTCACAGTTGGGTTCTTTATTTATTCTCAGTCCAGCTGGAAAACATCTATAAATACAGGCCAGACCCCGCTGGTGCTTTGAGAATGCAGCACAAGGTGTTAATGCTGTTAATAACCAAGTGCCAATACCTGCTGTGCAAGGAGCTGATACTGCAAAACTTTGATCCCAACCCCAGGTTAATGCTAGTGGTGCTGCAAAATGCAGAGCAAAGGAACAAGGCTGTAGTTTATGTTAAATCAGCTCAAACTGGCGTCTGATGACTTGAATTAGTACACAGAGAGCGTATGAAACATATTCATTTTGCTAATAGAAATGCCTAGTTATATTAGCCCCCTTTTTTGCTTATTATTCATAATATTTTTCTGTAATACAGAAAATCAGTTTTTATTTTTTAAAATGCAATCAAATTATATTTCCTATTAAAACTTTAATATCAAAACAAATTAACCAATGCTGCAGATTACACATTACTAATGTAGCTCTGACAATAATTCATGCTCCTCTCGATTCTGTTATGAACTATCACACTGCTAAAATGCAGCAGTTCATAACATATTCTTGAGGGGGAGTGACTTTTTCTAAGGGAAAAAAGTGAATTAGACATGATACCTTAATAATAACAGAAAGTGGCTGGGCCAAGCATCTTCCTCCTCTACGAACCTGCTTTTACCAGATGCAAAGACCATCATGGGCACTGGATGCACATCACAGGACCAACGGGATCACTGCAAAACTCTGCAAGTCCCTGTTGCACAGAAATATCAACTGCTCCAGAGACAGTACCTGAAGCAGGTCAGGAGGGCAAAATCCTGTTAAATGGGATTGTCAAGGAGGAAACACTTGAGAGTGCTTTAGTGCAGGTGGCCTGGTGAAGTGATGCTTTTCCAGATACGAGAGTAGTGCCCAAACATAGAGTAAATGACACCCTAAAACCTTTCAAGGTCACTAAGCATGACCTGTCTGTCACGGCTGCATCTTCTCCATCCCTTTTGGAGGCAGTTTCTAGCTCACAGCTGGACAGGCTTCCTGAAATAATCCACCCCAGGATCAGGAGAAGCAGGTCAGCTCTGTTCTGGAAGATGTTAGGAAAGGTTCACCTCAGTTCTGGGTGAGTGCATGTCATAGAATGACAGAATCATGGAAAGGTTTGGGTTGAAAAGGACCTTAAACCTCATCTTAATCCACCCCCTGCCATGGGCAGGGACACCTTCCACTATCCCAGGCTGCTCCAAGCCTGGTCCAACCTGGCCTTGAAGAGGTCACCGTGTTCAGCCACGGCCTCAGGTACCTGACATGGTTCCCAATGACCAACTGGGGCCCACATGGAGGTGGAAGCATCTCTTAAAATTAAATTAAAATAAAGCAACAGCAGCAAGAGATACCGTAATTCTCAGAATAAAATGTTCCACGCTGAGCTTCAGTAAGGGGAGGACACACCAAAGGGAAACTGAGCCACCTGCTTCCTGTGGTAAAAACAAGGACAGGGAATATTCTTTGTGATGCATCTGAGAGGAGACTGAATTCACAAATAGGATGTTACACCCACAAGGAAAAAAAAAAAAAAAAGTGTTTTTCAGGCTGGCAGTGAGCAATGTGATCAATATTTTTCTGCCCCATGAGTCCTGCACTGACCAGAAGGGTAAAATTTGGGACCAAGGATGGGAAGCCCCAAGGGATGGCAGGTCCAGTGTCTGAAATTTGTTCCTTTCCACAAGTGCATTCTCTCTGGCCAAGACTTTGGGCTTTACAGCCCTGCTTTGCCAGCAGGCTCTGCTGACCCACAGAGAAAATATAAAACCCTCAGCCCCTCCTCTGCTCCAAATGGGTGGCCTGCATCTCCCAACCTGAACCATACGTGCTGTTAGTTACCAGTTGGTGATTGTGATGCTAATTAAAACATACTAAGAGACACACTATAAACATGCACAGCACATGAAGGAAATTAGCCAAGTGAGCTTGTCTCTCTTATTGTGCTTTTATTATGATGCTCCTTGGATGATGTTTTTAAATGAATTTTGAATAGTTTTCTTAATTTGTTTTATTTTGCTTCATGGTAACAAAATTGCTGGAGTCCCACAGGAATGATTCAGAGAAGTGCAATATTATTGGAACATGTCTCCTGCTTTTCTTACTGCTTACTTATAATTAAGCTTTATTGAGGTGTAAAATGAATAACAATTAAAAAAAAATGTTTATTGGTCCAGGTGCAAATTCACAGATACTCCTGAAAACTTCCTTTTCCATGACCTCAAGGAAACATTGCTGGTTTCTACCAACTCCCAGCAGTTTTTGCTGAGACACTAAGTCCCCATCCTGCTCTGCCATGTGCCCCAGCAGAATGTCTCTTCAGAGCCACTTGCCATTGCTCAGTGCACACAGATGAGTGAAGAGAAAATTGCTGGGATTCTGCTTGGAAGTGAGCACAAATCTCAGCTGCAGTGGCTGCCAGGAGCACGAAGGTCCTGGTATCCAACCTCACCTTCCCCTGCCCTTGGGAATCAAGAATCAAGACCCTGCTGTGAAAAGCAATACCACAGACATAATTGTAATTTGACAGTAAGATCTAATGAGTAAGGAAAAAAAGGGAGGGAAGGGAAGAGAAGAAAAGGCTACTCAAAGAGATAAATTTATCATAGACCTCCCTCCAGCCTGGTTTTAGGTTTGGTGGAACCAGCTGTGGTCACGTTGTGGTCACAATTTGTGATCCTACCTCTGACACCAACTTTACTTCACCACTGGTCCAGGCTCTGATTTCCCACTCTTGGACTTTGGTGGCCTTCTGACTGGAAGATATTTGGCTGCACCATTCACAGAGATAGCTGGTTTTGTTATTATTGTTTGGGGGGTTTTTGGGGTTGTTTGTGTTGGGTTTTGTTTTGTTTTTTTTTTTAAGGAAGCTTTTCTTGGCAGGCAAAGAAAGCATGTCAGAATATTCAAATGGGTTTTTCCAACCTGTAGCATAGTTCAAAGCCAAATCCCACAGTGGTCAGCAGTCCTTCTGCTCAATCTGGGATTTTAGCACTTACAGCATCTATTTTAGCACCATGCTACTCCCCCAGAATGCAGCACTAATGGATTACTGTGCATTACGCCCCTCATTACTGCTTAAATATTTATCAGAACATTATGTATTTAGTGGCTGGGGGAAAAGAGAAAATCCTGCCTTTTGCCACACAAAAGGGTTAATTACAAACTGGATAAATCTCCATCACTTAAAAATTGATAAAACAGATACAGAGATTAACAGGAGAATGTGTTATTTACAGCTAAATAAACATTCAGCTGCATAATCCCGATCTGGGATTTCCCCATAGAAAAAACAACCAAAGTCAGTATTTTATATCAATGGTCTACATTCATACAGCAGTGAAAAAACAGAGGAGGCTGGTTTACACTGTCTGAAAACAAAAAAGTTGCTCATCCAAGGCAGCTTCCTACCCTGGGGCTGGTGTTCTTAGAAATATTTGGAAGAGTTTGTTAGGAGCAGATTTGTTCTGGCCTCGACCTGAGACTGTTCAAGGCAGTCATATCTCCACCTTGCCCTGCTATCTGTATGCCTCTCTCCATCTTTTTCAACGCTGAATCCTGAATTTTATTACTTTTTTTTCAGTCTATGCTTCTCAATAAAATCAAGCTCATAAGGTGTTTCCATGGGTCTCTGTCACACCTGTTATATCAAGCACTGCTGGAGACAAACACAGGTACAAGCTCCAGAAGAAAAAAAAATCAGAAAACAATGTTCAACGTGAGACAAAGCAGCCTCTGTTTTGCACTTCAGCAGGAATTAATTCCCTGTTCTAACCCAGAGCCTTCCACCATCCCTTCCATCCCTGCAGAGGTCCACATGTTACACCCATGTAACACACACGTCACCCTCATGATGGCTTTATTTACAATTAAAAACCTTACTTAAGTTTGGGTTCTTCAGCAGACAAAAGACACCAGAAAACCCAGTTGTTTGTGGAATTCAGCCAATGTTTGTCTCATAAAATAAGTTCTTAAGGTAACTTATACTGGCACTGTGAAATATTGTTCATTATAACGGAGCAGCTGAGATAATGTTGTTTTCTAATTTCCCTTTCTCAGTCAGAAATTAAATAAAAAGTCATGTCTAAATTACAATACTGGATTGAACGCAGACAAGGACCCCATGCGGGGAGCTTATGATATATCCTTCCCACGTTTTATAGCCATTAAAAAAGATTATAGGATTTTTTTTCCTTTTCTTTTAGGCCATTTACATTTGTTCTGAACTCTCACTGTGTTTTATTTGAAGCTCTTAAAAGTGCCAATGTACATAATAAGTCAATCAAGAAGTTAAATTAAGAAAAAAAACAAAAACATATTGACTTGCCTATACCAAACATGCACTTGAAAATCTGAACTCTACCACCTAATGACTTTCTGACTTTCCAATAAATGTCACTGAGCAAGGGTGGCTGGATTGTTCTGTACAAGAGAAGATATTTCTAATCAGATTAAGAGGTCTTCTAACATATTTTAGCACAACCCAAATACTGGGGTGTTCTTCCCCACCAAAGCAGCCATTAATATCTGCAGAAATGCTCTGTGGAGGCTGTACTTCTTCTATCCAAGGTTTACAGCCTCAAAAAACCTCTCCTTGTTGCAGTTCATCTCAGTAATGCCTGTTTTGCCCATGCCCGTGGCCAAATGCCCCCAAAACCTCTGCTGCCCCCCATCTGCTTCCCTCAGGTCCCAAATTCCTCCTGCACAGGGCTGAGCTGTAGCTCATAGTTTGGTCTGCATTGTTTTCCAGCTGCTTTCTCAGCCACCCCAAAGCCACCCCAAAGCCACCCCCCACCCTGTGGACAGGTTTTCCCAACTCTCCTTGCCCTGGCTCTCATCTCCTTCTGGGAGTACACACTGCTCCTGTCCCCACAGAGCCCTTGAGTCACTCAAGGTCATCCTCGGCTGCTGCTGTAAAAGATTCTTGGCAATGCAGAAAGTGGTTCTTCCTTTTTAAGCCTGTGGATTTTCTTTTCTTCTACAGATTTTTCAAAGCCAAGCCTCTCCCCTCACTCTCAGTTTCAAGAGTATTTCTTGAATCCTTCCTGACTTTGGCAGGCCAACACAGAACTGGTGGGCATCAAGGAAGCTTGGGGCAGGCTTCCCACAAGACTTCATTAGTTGCAGGTGGGATTAATCTCACTTTCACACCTGAATGGCATCTCAGACCAGTCAGGGAGGCTCTCTTCCAGTTGGTGAAGAGAAAGAGGCAACTTCAGGAGAAGAATTCCAACCAAATGGAATCACTCCTCAGAAAGCACCTGTTTGTTTGCATTGACTGGGAAGACATCCCAGGCTGCCAGGTTGGCCCTGACTGCTTAGCCTCAGAAATGTGGGCACCTGGCCTAACTTTTCCAATATAACAGGAAGATAATCTGCTGTTGGAAGTGTTGGATGTCTTGGAATGGCCTCAGGGCATTGTAGCTGCACAAAGCCCTCACAGCACAACAGCAGGGTCAAGACACTGGGAAAATTCTGGCTATGTTTATGGCATTGGTCCTGTACTGACAGCTCACATCAGAAACCTGATGCTTTCACTGGAGTTCCATACCTTTTGCTTCACTCTTTTTCCCTCCTAGTGAAATGATTGCTGTGTTTCTCTCCAAAGGAGGAGCTGCATTCCAGTGGAAGGTGAAGCGCTCCCCCACGTAGATTCCTGGACCTTGTTCAATAAACATAAAAGTTTAATATTGTATTTGGATTGCTGCAAATGGAAGGTGCTGTGTTATCCTAATGCATTTTCTGGGAACAGAAGCCCACTCTATACCTCGGGACTCAATTAATTAAAGAACATTAAATACAGTACAAGGTCTTCCTCCCAGCAGCAGAAACACCTGCACTTCATTCCACAACTTGTGCCTCTCTTAACAGCCACAGAGATAGCTAAGGCCTCATCCAAAAACTATTAATGTCCATGGAAAGGTTCCCATTTGCTTCAGCAGGGCTTGGATCAGACACCAAGGTGACATCATGAGGATAATCAACTTGGAAAGTAAAGCACAAATAATCTGCAACTGGGAAAGCTTGGAATGAGACAGTTGAGCTCCAAGCCCTAGACTTTCAATATCTCAATGCAGTGTGAACAAAGGGTAGTAAAGGACTTGGTGATTAAATAGCTGTAGGGCTGCACTCCAGAGATGTTTTCTCCTCTCACTGAAAAGTGATGGTCCCTAGCTCCCACACTGCTCAGCTTTTCCACTAAGCAGAAGATGCTTCAGTCCTCAGAGGAGATTTTTAGTGCTAATCCTTTGTAAACACACAGATTTTCAGTTCCCTAATTCCCCTGTCAACAGGTTTCAGTGCACAGTGACAGTGGGCAAGATTAACTAACCTCATTTTAAAGGACCATCAGAGTAGCCAATGAGTTGTCTGGTCACCACAACAAATAATTACTGTCTGTGCCTGATTAAGAGGTAAAGGAACAGCTATGATGGCACCAAAAGTGAGATTGATTCCTTTTCACTAGACTAATCAGATTAAGAGGTATATTATTATATATTTCCCTGACAGCCATAACCTGTGGGGATGCAGCCTATGGTGGCATATAAGCAAACAGTTTATCTAAATGCATTCCTTGAATCTAATTCTTTAGGTCTTGTTTGCCCCTTAATGAGAGCTGTGAAACCACCAAAACCAGAAGGAAATCCTGCTCATCAAAGAATTTAAACACCAAGCACAGGCTTGGCTCTGATTATTTAGTGCATATAACGTTTGGCTTTGCAAAGAGAGGTTTTGGACCTCCTGCCTCACCTGTGTCTATGTAGCAGCCTCCTGCTACAGACAAGAACTTAGGCAAGAGGCTGCTCTCCTCCTGAAATAGATGGTATTTAGTGCCATTTCCAACCAAAACCATTCTATAACTCTATTTTGGTTTAACTCAATCTTCTCCCCAAGAATTATGTCGGTAACTGGCTACAGAAATAATATAATTTTCATGCATTTCTACCCCCTGTATTCACAAGATGCATTTAAACCACTGAAATCAGAGGGTAAAAACACCTGATTATCTCTAGATCCTTAAGGAGAAATGTTGAATAGGGTCTTTTTCTACCTTACAGAATGTCTTAATAAAAGAAAAGAATGGACACAAGAATCTTATTTCAGTAGTGCTATCCCTGTAGTCTGTGGCTGGAATGCACTCTAGGTTTTGAGGCAAATTGTATTATTTCTCCAAGACAGCAGCTACAAAACACAGATTCCTATTGATCCCTAGTGGCACAAACTTAAGAAGTCAAAATAGGAGGTAAAACAGGAAACTAACATCCTAGACACACAGTGAAATGGAGCAATGCAGGGTAGGAGGCTGTGGAAAACATTTAGCTCTGTGACCTTCCATCTCATTTATTTCAGTCCTACAAAATTAACTCTGCTCCTACTGAACTGAATCAGAGCTTAAAAGAAGGGAACAATTCTCATACATCTGTTTCAGTCACTATCATTTCCAGCTTTTGGGCTGATAATAAAGCTGGAAAAAAAGAAACAAGTCACAGGAGGGAATCTATCCACTTTAACGTGGTCACCTGAGGAGCAGGTCACATCTTCAGGGAACACAACTACCTGCCAGACCACAGGAGAGGGCTTCCTTAGTGCTTTACTGGTTGCAAAACACTACTTTTATTGCTATGCTGGTAAAAATAAATCCTTCATCCAACAGCAGAGAGTCTGCTCTAATAGACCCGTGCATCTGAGTGTGAAGCAAAGGATCACACACAGTCCTCAGCAAACCCTGGAAAAATAGGAGCCCAATTGGGACACTTCTGTGGAACTGGTTCATTACACATCCCTGTAGGAGGTTAGCCTGGGAAGGGGAGAAACCAACCCCTCTCTGTCCCCACTCCCCTCTCCACTCTGCCCTTCCTCCTCTCTGCCATTCCTGCCTTCCTTAATTATATTTTATTTCTTTGTCTGTGCGTTGTTCTAATAAAAGCTGTAAAAATACATGTGCTGGAAATCTTGCAGTTAATGTGTGGCAAACAGAGCATTTTGAAACTGGCTTGGTAGGATAGCTGTGCATGTGATATCCCTGTTGTCACCTGAAATTTCCTTGGTTCCTTAGGAAAAACACTGGAAAATATCAATAAATATAAGCTGTTAAGCCACTTCTAGTCAGTAGCTGAATGGGTCTGTACAGGGGACAACTACTGAGACAAAGCTAAGATTTTTTTTTCTGCCTATTCCATCCTTTTTTCAGGAAAAAATCTGACAAAAACTACCCACTTTAATACTCCCTACTAAGGTATTTAATACTGAGGAAAACTATTTCTAAGAGTGGTGTCTTACAGAGAGAGATAGTGGCAGGACTGGGGGGAGCAGACTTACATGAAAAGAGGGGAGAATTAGATTTAGATGGGATGATAGGAGTAAATTCTTCCCTGTAAGGGTGTTGAGGCCCTGGCACAGGGTGCCCAGAGCAGCTGTGGCTGCCCCTGCATCCCTGGAATTGTCCAAGACCAGGTTTGGCTTGGAGCAACCTGGGACAGTGGAAGGTGTCCCTGCCCTAGCAAGGGGTGGGATGGGATGGTTTTTAATGTCCCTTCCAACCCAAACCACTCTAGGGTTCTGTTATATTATCCATGGGGCATATTCTGCTGGGAGAAATTGAAACCTCACAGGCACTGAAGTGTCCATGGCTGGGGTAGCCAGGAGATCATCTCTGGTGACAACAGTTCTGTGTCCCAACAAGTGCCCCAGGGCTGCCCTGGTAACCATCTCTGCATAATCTGCAGATGCACGGGTGATGGGAAAATAAAAACAAGGCCCTGAGATCCCACAACCTGTGTGGGTAGCAGGTATTCTCTTCCACCACAAAGATTTTAACCACGTAAATACTCATGCCAACCTGAGGAGCTACCAAGACCCAAACGACCAAAACAGAGACATTTCTATCTTTCTTTACAGTATGTTCCAATATATCTTTTAATTTCAGTGCCTTAAATTTCCCCGTGTGTCAAACTCAGCTTTGCTTTTTCATGTTGATTATTGTTTGCTCAGATTGCTCAGCCTCTTCTATATGGGAGCCATCTGCTGTTTATAAAGCTCTCTTACAGTCAAGTTTCCTGTAAAATACAACAGTTTTATTGGTATTGTTTCTCTTTTTCAGAGGCCACTCCTGATTTTGATCCTTTGGTTTTGTTTTGAAGTTTATTTCTCATTTAAAACAAAAAAAAAAAAAAAAAGTCATCCAATTATCCTTGGACAGTTAGAATCACTTTTGCTGAAGAGAATACAAAAAATTCCATAACCATAATTGTTTTCATCAGTCTGTAAAACAGGAATATCCTGGTGACTGTTTTAAATAGACACAGTCTATTTAATCTACTAATAGGTTTAGTTATTTTGAACAAACACTGTGAATATCACAGTTAGTGAGAAAAATGTTATATTTCTCTAAGGGTAGGTGTCAACTGAAAGAGAAGAAAATTAATCAAAATCTAAACTTGAGATATTAAAATAATTTCTTTAATCATATTCTGTGAGACTATGATTCCATGAAAATACTTTCATTCAGAACTGAGGAAAAAATGTAATGTGAGGTAAACAATTTTGTCTTAGGTTTTATGAATGTTATAGTGTCTCTGAAGAAAAATTTTGGCACCCTTTCCTTTACTCAAATAAAACATTTTCCTATGAAAAGTTCTACTGAAACCAGTCCTAATGGTACCAATATTGGGGAATATCTCCTAGGCAGCTCCTAAAAGAGCCAGAAATGAAGATATTTTCCTTTTTAACACAAGGAAAGAAGGATATTTCTCCATAAAATATCAAATAATTTATTAATAAGTATTTTTAAGCATTTCCTAAAGTACAGGCACCTGGAGGCAAAGTTGAATCTTAAAGGAAATTCCATAAATGCATATATCAATACATAAAAATAACTATAACAGAGCTAACTGCAGTAATATTTAACTAGTTTGCATGGACTTTTCAGCTATAAACATGACCTTTGCCTTATCATGTTTAAATCTGTCATGGATGTCAGATATTGCCTTCTTAAGTGGACTCAACTGTATTACAGGCTTCTGTGGTAATGCTGGGCTGAAGTGTATCTCCATTTTATGTTCTTAAATATTCATAAGAAGCTTTGCAACATTAATATCTTAGAAGGCTTACAAGAACACTTAAATAATGTGTCTTGCCTCCCTTTGCCCCTCCCAAAAATGTCCCAGTCTTTTCCAATTTGTGTAATGCATTGAGCCATTCTAATAATTGTTTGGGGATTTATTCCGTGGTTCTGGAGTTCGCTCATAGCCAGTGTAATTATTATCTCCACTGGTCTTATCGTGTGCTAATCCTGCTTGTTTTACCAGCAGAGGAGAAAAGATTTGAGGGCATAAGCATGAGGCAAGGGTTTTGCCCTGGAATTACAGCCTGTGAGTCCCCCACTGCCTCGTCTCTACATCAGAAATAAAAATCAGAATAAAAATAAAATTGGAATTAAAATTAAACCTTACTTCAGCAGAAATACTTCTAATGTGAGGCAGGTAAAGGGAAGTAGATATTCTGCAGTTGTAACTGAGTTTATTGATGTTGGAAGTTTAGCCAAATTCACGTATAATCATCATTTATTTAGGCCTTATTTAATCTGGCTGCTTTAAATTATTTTCATCAGGTCACTGTGGTGAATGTGTGTTATGTAGATGTGTGTGAACAGATCATTTGGTGCATATTGAAGCCATAACAAATCCTGCACTGGACAAGGTCTGCATAAATTTAAGTCTGCTTTGAGATTTGTCATTAACACAATTTTTCCCAGACTGAATTCCCAGATACAGAATTAGAACAACCCCCAGAAGTTTTCTGTGCATGCTTCTGGGAAAATGCAGATTTTGTGGGAGAAATACTTAAGCTACTCTTTTTTAATGGATTCTACCTTGTTTTCTTGACAAACTTGCATGTCTTTTGCACAACAAAAACCTGTTCCTATAAATTCTGCATTTCACAAGTGTACATTTCCTTTACTACTCCAGCCAAACCTCTCTCTGAACTTTCAAAATTAAGCACATGAGGGCTGTTCACCAAACACATCACGGCCTGAGTCTGCCATGATGAGCTTACAGAATGTTAAGACCCACTTTCTACTCCTGCTGGCTGATGTTACCAATCTGCTTCCCGCCAAGGGGCAATATTTCAATGAAAAGCAATACAGAAAGTATTTTCATCACAATTTTATCATCGTGCTGCTGTTCCAGGGAGCCCTCTCTCTCATTCACCAGCCACAAGCAGCAAATAACCCCAGCCAGCTGAATGTGCAGGAATGTGCCTCATCCCCTTATCTCTGGGTTTTTTCGGTGGTGTTTACATAAATGTAACTCAAGGCTACCATTTGCAATTCAGTTTCTCACTGCTTTATCCAGGCCAGCACGAAAATGCAGGCAGAGCCCGGTGCCTGCAGTGGGATGGTGTAGAAATGTGGGGATCCACAGGATGGATCAAGAAGGTGACATGGAAGTGGTCAAAGCTGGGCTAGAAAAGGCTTGGAAATGATTTATGGGGAATGGCTGGTCATTCAGCTGTGGGCAGGGGGTCAAGAGAGGGGGATTCTGCCCCTGTGCCCAGGTGAGACCCCACCTGCAGAGCTGCTCCAGCCCTGCCTCCAGCAGCACAAGGACGTGGAGCTGCTGCAGCCAGGGCAGAGGAGGGCACGGAGCTGCTGCCAGGGCTGGAGCCCCTCTGCTCTGCAGCCAGCCTGGCACACCTGGGGCTCTGCCCTGCACAAGAGAAGGATCCAGGGAAACCTTATTGTGACCTTTTAGTATTTAAAGGGTGCATACGAGAAAGATGGGAGCAAACTTCTAGCAGAGAGTGTTGCAACAGGACAAGCTGTCATGGTTTTAAACTGAAGGAGGGTTGATTTAGATGAGATAAAAGGAAGAGGCTTTTCCCTCTGAGGGTGGGCAGGCCCTGGCACAGGGTGCCCAGAGCAGCTGTGGCTGCCCCTGCATCTCTGGAAGTGTCCAAGGCCAGGTTGGATGTGTCTTGCAGCACCCTGGGATAGTGGAAGTTGTCCCTGCCCATGGTAGGGAATTGGAATGAGATAGGCTTTAAAAAGCCCTTCCAACCCAAACTGTTCTATGATTCCCTGCCTTTGGTGGTTTCTGTGGATTGGGATGCACACTTTGGCCAGTTCTGCTCAATGTGGTTCAGGCTGAGACTGCAAAGGTTCACCAGACACGAGGTAGAAACAGAGGGTGTGGCTGAGCCCAAAATGCACTTCACACCAGGGCAAGCTCAGTGTCAGGCTGGATCCTACACCCAGCATCCCAGGGCACTCTCAGAAATTCTGTGGGTGTCCTGTGGGATGAGCAGAACTCATCTGCCTTCAGATCCCCATGGACATTAAGTGCACTTAAAGCAGGACATTTTCAGGAGGTGTCAATCAGAAGGTACCACAACAGAGATAATTTACCCTGGTAAAGCAGAAGCCCTCTAGAACACGACAAAATAAACCCCATTCTCATCCTCACTGCATTTCTTATTGCCAGTCAGCAGAGAAGGGTTCAAATATTATTGGGTCATGCCAGATTCCCTTATTGGGGTGAGCAGCATTGTCCATGTCCCTGGGTGGACAGAGGTGTGTCCCCATTCCTGGTGTGGACTGTGACATGCTGCATGCTTCACTTTCATGTATTCCCATAAATAAGAGGAAGGCTGGGAAACAACACAAATGCCAGAGGCAGAAACCAGGGCACAAATCCCTTTTTCTCCAGCACAGCTGGAGCGGCTGATTGAAAAACTCACAGAACCCACCTCCACTATTCAAACTTTGGGGTGTTAAATCCAAATCTAAATAATCCTGCATGTTTCTTCCTTGACTAAGCACCTGAGCACTAATTACATGCCTGGTTAATTCGGTAATGTACATACATTTCTGGGCTCCCTCTGCTTGCATCGCTCTCTCTCCGCTTCGGGAGATTAATGAGGTGAGGAAACAGAAGATTGTTACAAACCTGCAGCTCGTTGTACCTCCTAAGAAGATGATGGGAAATGTACCAAACATCCTGTTATTTTGCTAACACTGCTGTGTACAGTACATAATTATAATTTAGCCATTGTGTTCCTTGCCTATTAGAATAGATAAGCAATGATCCAGGACTACAATGAGCAGCACAGCTTCACCTGTTTCTTGCTGTTGTGCTGCAATAAGATGAAGCACGTTTTTGTCTAAGATTTTTGGCAGGATCATTCATAGGTAGATTGCTTCTGAAAACACACATCCTTATAGGTTCACCATCTTCAGTTTCTTTGCTTTCTCTTTGTCTTTGGGATAATTGTTGCCTTCACCTTTTTGCCTTTGTCAGGAAAGAGGTTTGGGCTCTTTTTTCGTTTATCCATTTGCTTGAGGGTCTATGGGAACCCTGGATGTACAAGATCATACTCATAGGATAGTTTTTGTTGGAAGGGACCAGTAAAAGTCATCTTGTCTGACCCCCATGCTGAATTGGACCCTGTGGAGTACACATGTGAGTTCATCCATGCTTACTTATTCAACTTATGCTTATGTGATGTGCTGAACTAGAGCAGCCATCTGCAGCTACAGCCTTACCAACAAGAAAGGTAAAAACTGGGTTGAAATCATAGAATCACAGAATGAAGGTTGTTTAGTCCAAAAGCCACCAGATCTGTTTTCCAAGCCTCATCTGGTCTTATCTTGAATATTTCCAGAAATGAGGAAATATTCAAGAAATATTTGAAATTTTGAATATTTGAATACTTGAATTTCTTGAAATATTCAAGAAATATTTCCAGAGATGAGGAAATATTCAATATTCCAGGAAACCTGTGCCAGTATCTCTCTTCTCTCAGCCTAAATGCCTTGGGGTATTACTTGGGGACCCTGTATCCCAGCCAAGCTGACTCATTCTGATATGTAGGAAGAGATATAGTGATGCTGAAGGCTCATTGCAGATATTTCTATTTCTCTGTTTTACCTGCATTCCTTCTGTCTTTCTCCCTCTTCATTTTTTTTTAAGAAAGCTCCTACAAGCACAGCACTGATGCTGTGCAATTATCCAATTTTCACATTTATCAAAGTGTTATGCCTCTTAGTTTAGTGCTTACACACTCATTATATTAAAGAAGAAAATAAGTCTAATGAGCCCAATTCATAACCCAAGCAAGGCCATTAACACCGCAACAGCCGAGCAGACACAGCAGTGTGGAAGTGAATGCTGTTTAAAGAAGCTCAAGGCAGCAATGTGGGCTGATCACAAAGAGAGAAAAGTCATATGCCCAGCTGATAGAATCTGCATAAACATTTACAGTGGGACCCAGCTGCTGAAATGCAGGCCCTGGCTGCCACTCAAGACGCTCACGGGTGTTCAAGGCACCTTCGTGATTAAAAAGGTGGGAAACCTTTCTCATGTCCTCTTGATAAAACTGGAGTTTCTTCCTTTGCTTCTATCTAATGGACACTCAGAGGAATCTTGCCTTTTCTTTCTTCAAGATCACTTCACATTTCAGGCACCCATGGGGAAACTACCAAATTTCTTACGTGTCCAATCCAGAGGTGGAAATGGGATATTGAGATTATAGAAATGGCATGCCTGCATTTAAAATCAGCCCATTCCAGCCCCAAATCTAGATGGATTTTGTGCTCCTTTCAAATTTTGAGACAAAGCAAAAAGTAGGGTTAAAGTTCTGGTCATGTGGTTCAGAAGATAAGGGGCTGAAGATTTGTGAAATCACAGAAATGCTGAGGTTGGAAAAGCCTTCCAAGGTCATCAAGGCCAAGCCGTGCCCAATCCCCACCGTGTCACCAGCCCAGAGCACTGAGTGCCACATCCAGGCCTTCCTGGGACACCTCCAGGGATGGGGAATACAAACCCCCCTGGGAAGCCCTTTCCAATGACTGACCACCCTTTCCATGGGAGAATTCCTCCTCGTGTCCAACCTAAACCTCCCGTGGTGCAGCTTCAGGCTGTTTTGTTGTCCTCTCCTGTTACCTGGGAGAAGGAGGCAACCACCTCCTTTCAGGGGGTTGTGGAGGGTGAAAAGGTCACTCCTGAGTCCCCTCTAGGCTAAATGAATGTGAAAGTTTAAGACCCAGGCCAGAAGCTTATGTCCTTCAGAAAACCAGCAATTTTCACAAAACAACAGCTAAATAATCTCAAAGGGCCATAAACTAAAACACAAGCAGTTTCACCTCAAAATGAGGAAGAAATTTTTTGTGTTGAGGGTCCAAAACCCTGTAACAGCTGCCCAGGGAGGGCATGGATTCTCCCCTTCTGGAGACACTCCAAACACATCTGGATGCATTCCAGATGTGCCCTGCCCTGGCAGGGCGTTGGGACTGGACAGTCTCTGGAGGTCCCTTCCAAACCTAACAACCCTGTGATTTTGTGAAGGTATATACCAGGAATTTCAAAAGTCACTGACCCTTTCTCCTCTTATTTAAAAGTTCAAATGACCTCTTTTTCCCACATCCCAATGAAAATACACTTACCCACCCACATATACATAAGAGATATGTACATTTACATGGAAATGGACACAAATTCCTCTCCTTCTCCAGGCACAGATTTCTTTTTCCCTTTTCCCAGCTGAGATTTGGAGTAGCTTCTCCTCTGCTGTGCAGCAGTGCAGCAGGAGCAGCCCCGTGGCAGCCCTGCAGTGTTTCCCTGGTGTAACCCAAGCCCTCGGTGGGAGCAGAGAGGGCTATCAACCTCCTTTGATTAACAGGGTGGGCATGCCTGATGTTCACTTACCAGAACAGGGAAGATAACTTTGTAGACCACATTAATGGGGAATCTACCTCCCCTGCTCATTGATGACATTGAGCCTAACCATGTGGGGTTTAAGGAGCAGAGTGATTCCATCGTCTGCCTTTGATTACATCATAAATTGACACCTTGCCAAGTTATAAAAACATGGCTTTAGTCTGTGGAGGCCAGGGCACTTCAGATGATGCCCTCTCTCATTTGCTGGGTCTTGTGCCACAGCAGAGCTATAGATCACATCTACAGTCCTGTGGAGTTCATTATCTCCTAATGCTGTTTGGTTTTTTAGATCATTAGAATGAAACTTGACCTGACCTGTGAACTATGAAATTGATTGTTGCCTTTAAATGGTCAACAGCCCATTTTCTAATCGATACACCAAATAATTTTATACATATTTAAATTATATATAACTTTAATGCTCGTTAAATTTATCTGCCACTTTCCTTCTGTAGTTTATTTTGCATGCATCTGAAACATGGATGGTGCTTTTACTACTTGGTGGTACCATTTAGAAAAAAAAGGAGGAAGAAGGAGGAAGATACAAATAAACCCTGGCCTGAAACAAAAAGCTGAACATTAGTGCAATTCTGCTTTGAAGGCTTTTAAAACATATCCTAGTTTGGGCTGTGGTTTCAGATTAATCCATTCCATGATGACTGGGAATTAAAAAAAAAAAAAAAAAAAAAAAAAAAGAACCCAAACCAGAGCAGAGTTTTGCTGTAATCATTCAAGTTTGAATAGAGTTTGTGGCTTCTGTTCCCTGCCTGCTGCTTTGCAGAATGAAAAACATTAAGAGTTGATGTGAAATGCTGAATTCGCTCAGGACAGAACTGGATTCAGTGAGAAGGAAAGTTTCTGAGATTAGTGAGGTTATTTCTGGTCCTGGGGAAACTCTGTTTAATGGTTTGGGTCTACTGGGGCTCTGCACAAGTTTATAAAAGGATGGGAAATATCATCCCTGGCCACCTTACAGAGCACTTAATTTTTAAGTGGATATAATAACCTTGCTTATGCTCTGATGATTTTAGGAAGTTCTCCTCTGGGCATCCTTTTGCATCCTGCCTTTTCTATATCTTCCAAAGTAACTTGGTGTCCTCATGCACAAACTCCTGTGGAGCCCCATTAACAGCCTTGTTGCTCTGCCTTTCCAGCCACTTAGTGAGACAGAGTTTGCTTGTTTGAAAATTTACAAAAGACAGGGAAAAATGTGTCTCCCACCCCAAAATGCTTCATCTTTTGGCCCAGCCTGTCCAGTTCTCCCAGTACCTCTGCATGTCTGGAAAATACACCCCACTATCCCAAAGATTCCAGTTTGGGAAAGAAACAAACTCAGATGCCCACAGCCTCAAGTTTCTTCTCTTATCCAAGTGAGAGAGGGAAATGAAAGCATAAAATCCATAAAGTAATTTTGTTCTGTGAGACATGAGACCCAAAAGCAGCAACACACTAAGAGGGAAATGCAGTCACAGAATCAGGGTGGGTGTTGTGATCTGTGCAATTATTTAAGGGTTTAAAACTCTTAAGAGTTTCACAATTGTGCACAGGAGCTGTCACCACCTTCACTTTTTCCAGCCAACAAAAGGAAACAGTGTATTTGTCCCTCTTAAAGACCTCTAAGGACAAAGTAATTAACTTTTGTAACTTGTTTAAAAAGGAAAAGCAATATATTCTATTGCAAATGACGATTAAAACCAAATGAAATTATTTTCAATGGAAAGGTCATTCCCTACTACCCAAACACCCAACCCCTTTTGTAATGCATGACATTTTCTGTATTGCTCAAAGAGACTTTTAAAATTTTCAGGCAAAAAGGGAAAATACCTCAGGCATTCCCCAGATCACAGTCTTATTCAGGAAATCACAATGTGTTTTTGTTGAAGGAAAAAGTGGGGAAAATACCTCACTGTACTCCCTGGCCTGCACCCTCTGGGCTTGCAGAAGGAGCAGGTTTCTGCCTTTCCACTGAGGATCCACTGCCCACAGCAACATCTCTCTGCTCCCAGTCACCCCCAAGACTTCTCCTGGCCTTTCCCTGCCCTCTTGAGAGGACTGTCTGAGAAAAGAATAAAAAAAAAACCTAACAAATAAAATTAGAAATCAGCAAAGAGCCATCAAAGAAAAGACACCTCCAAACCATTTGGAATGGTTTCCCTGGATTACTACTGTCTTGGGTTGAAAGACATAACCAAAAATGTGTATTCTATTTTCATCTGTTGAAGTCAGTTGGGAGATGTTGTTCTTTATCTCTTGTAACTCTAGGGGTGGAAAGAGGGCGATGCCTTCTGTTAATGGGACACCTGATAACACCAGATAAGGCAGGGCCTCCTTATCTCTTCCTCCACCCATCCTCCTCCCAGGGACATCCCCTGTGAATGGGCCATTGAAGGCTCTCACAGGACTGATAACATCACCTCATCCCATTGGGAGATGCTCCACCCAGCGGGAGGAGACAAAGCCTTTCCACGGGATAAAACAGCAATCCCAAACCCCAAGGGAGCTGTTCCCACTGGATTCCCAGAGGATGACTGGACCCTTTCTTGAGGATCATCTCTACTCCAACAGAGCCATATCTGTCACTCTGGGAGGACTCACTGCGGGCTGCTTCCAACACCCTGAGCAACAGGGTGTCAGGTTTGCATTCTGACTCTGTCAGTGGTCCTTTGTACTATTGCATTCATCTTATTTTATTTTAACCTTTCTTGTTGTTTGTTCTCTCTCTATTAAATTGCATTTCTGACTTGGAGTCTTACTGGTTTTGCTTTCAAACCAGCACAACTACTAGCCAGGCAGGACTTAATCTTCTAGGCGTTCTTGTTTTTGAGGGCAAAGAGGCGTTCAGCACTTACCTAAAATTAAAATGGTGAGCAGTGAAAGCCCTTGCAGATGCAGGGGTCCCATCTGCGTGGATCTCTGCTTTGTTTCTGCTATCAGCCCCTGCTTGGCACTGAGCAGGAGCTGCCTGGGGAGGGCAGAAGGGAGAATCAGGAGCTTTTTCTGCCATCCTGTACCTGCCACCGCCGCATCCAGCAAACGGCGCCTTTTAATACACGGTCATTTTTATTTATATTCCGCTTTCATCAAAGCAATGGGGCGTGCGATGGGCTGGTAAATAATTAATTTGCTCCCCAAAGCTGCCCAGTGGAAGAGATGACAAGCCCTGCCATTTATACTTTTATGGAACGCCAGATGAAGTGAAGACGTCAGCGAGGGGGGGCGAGTCGCGGGGAACAAAGTGAATTAGAGAATATCTTTCCTTCAGTAAGACAAATTTGTGTGGGGTAACCATGCTTTGCTGGGGAAGCCAATTGGAAAAGAGTGATAGAGGCCCAGCTGCTGAAGTTCATCAAAGTCATCTGTTTCAGGTAAGCTCATTTTTCACCAGCCAAGGGGATATTTACCTGGAGTACACCTGTAAGGTACAGCCGACAGATTGAATGGTACAGTGCTTTATTATATTTCACACCCTGATGATTCAATATGATAGGAACAGAGGGAGAGAAAAGCAGAGAGAAAAAAAAATAAGCAGCAAAAAAGGCAAAAAAAAAGGCAAAAATACCCCCAGTGTCTTCTTTCTGGAGTGCATTTGTTGCACTGTTTGGCTGCAGTGCTTAGGCAAACCAAAGGGAAGTGAGCAGTGTCTTGCAGTGCATTATGTTTCTGTGAAAGCGTTTAGCTCAAAATAACATTTTTTCTCCTTCTCTCTTCCTTTTTGCAAGTGTCATCCTGGATTTCTGCAGAGAGGCAACACTACATTACTCGTATCTCATTAGGTTTGTACACCCAACCAGGCAGCAAGAGCTGGCTCTTCCTGCTGGCCTCCCCTGGGAGAGCACAGATGCCTTCAGCTGGGAAAAGAGGTGAAATTCCTCTGAATTCTCCTGAATGTGCCCTACACCCACCTCTTGTCAAAGTGTGCACCCTGCTTGGAAACCACCTCCCAAGGTCACTGCATTGGAGGGTCATCACTTTGATGGGTTGGAGATAACTAAATATATCAAGGCTCAAGTGAGAGGCTGAACTCAACTTCTACAAGATCAAGAAGCAGCATAATTTCACCTGTTTTTGCAAATCTGGCTGTTGTGGTCCCCAGGAGACCAAACATAGCTGTACCTCGGAAAATGAGGTTATCTGTGCGTGGTTTCAGGTTCTTGGTGAGGGTCATGGGGTTTTGGAGATGGGAAGTTTGGTGTTTGTGCCCACTGCTTCCACTGAAAAAGAAAATAGACGTTTCTGTCAGCCCCTGAAAGAGTGTGACCACAGTCCTTCCTGTTCAGAGAGCAGCATTCAGATTTGATGCATCATTTCTTGCATATCTCTGCTTCCCAACAGTCAAATGTGTTTGCTTCCTGGAAAAGGAGCTTTTCTCTATCACAGCAAGCCTGGCTCAGAGGCAAAAGTCTGATGGATAATGCCACAACCATTGTGCTGTCAAAGCTTAGCTGAGTGAAGTCTTCTGAAGAAATCTGTAGTCCTCACAGAAATTATTGTTGTCAGAGACAACTCTCTGGTGTCTGGTAATGCCTTCATCAGTAACTCAGAGATTTAAGGTGTCTGAGCACCAGAATATGATCTGGGGGCAATGGTGTGTCAGGAACGATGTGTCATGGCGATCCTTGAGAAAAAGAGGTTTGAGGTTTATTTTTATTTTTATTTATTTATTTATTCTTCTGGCACAGCCGTAACCCCCAGCATTTGCCCCAGGATCAGATTTCGGCCTTGGGGTCACAGCAAAGGCTGTATCAGCCAACTATTCAGCTGGCAGGGTCACATGCTAGAAAGGATAACATCTGGGCATGCCAGTCCATCTCCTGCAAGGTGTCCATGGGGCCATGGACCAACATGGTTTGGCAAGATTCTGGCTGAACCCATACAAACAGGGGGGCTTCATTTTAGTCGAGACTGACACCGAACATGGGGCTCTGTTGCCTGAGACAGCAGAGGGGTTCTGGTGGGCAGCAGGCACCAGCAGGGCAGAAGGACTTTGATGTCAGGAGAGTCAGCTCTGCTTTTGTGGCAGCACTGAAAACCTCAGAAAGCTGCGTGGTTGTTCCTGGAATTCTGGAAGCTGAGAATTTCAGGCTTTCTGTGCTGAAAGGCACTGACCCTCAGGCAAGCACTGCATTTGACTTGAGACCTTGGAACAGGCTTCCAAAGTTGAGTGATAGCACTGGGATCATGGGTGTGTGGTTTGAATAGAAGTGTGTGATATCACGGGGTGGAAAACTTAGATTTAAGATTTTGGTATACACTCATGCATGTGGGGCAAGATGGAGAGCTTTGGGCATTGTTTGGGTCCTTCTTCTTCACCTTCTTCTTCCTTCTTCACCTTCTTCCTTCTTCACCTTCTTCTTCCTTCTTCACCTTCTTCTTCCTTCTTCCTCGTGGGTTTGGGTGGTTTTCTGTAACTGGGTAATAAAGCCTGCATTGCAGACTTCAAGTGGTTAGTTATTGGGTTTAAAGTAAAAATAATTTAGGAGGCATTTCACAATTGGATGGATTGTCCTTGAAAAGATCTGATAGAGATAGAGAGGTGCTCCATTTTACCTGCTTTCTCCAATTTGCTAGTTAGAGCTCACAACGGGTGAGGCTGTAATATAGATAAAAATCAATAAATACTGAGTCTACCACAAAAACTGTGACTCCCATGTATTAATCCCAGCTACAACACGAAGAAAAGAAGATAACAAACCAACAGGTTGTGCTGGGATTTGCCCTCCACATGGGAGAAATAATCAAAAATACAAGTTTAAAAAACTAAATGTCCAGATCTGAAGGACTCCTCCTCTGGAGTCTAAGCATCTCTGGATTCCAGACGTAGTAAAGAGCATCTGGGATTGTCTAGGGAACATCTTTCTATATTAGATTTCTGCTGATATCGTTTGCCCTTAATAAAGGAGGTGGTTTCTCCCAAGCTGTAAGATACACCTATTTCTGTTCCTTTTAGGAAAAAGAATCCTTCAATAAATTAGCATGCCTTTAAAATGATAATACGGCCTATAAAAATTATTGTGATTCATATCAGAACACATAATGATTTCACTAATCAGTCATTAATTAAACAGGTTTTTACCTGCGGGGGCTGCGAGAGTTTAATAATTTAAGCTGACTAAATGTTAGTACTACCCAGGCATAATTAGAGCTGTGGGGAAAGTTTCACAAATACAGCAAATCTGGCTACATTTCATGCTATTTACTGAGAGCAGGCAGCAATCTGCCAGTAGAGCAGACTTCTCAATTCTAAATGAGCATGCTGCCATGACAGAATGACCAGGAGGGAACTGGACTGAGGATGCTGGTCAACAGAAATAGTAAAGGAATCCACATTTCTGTAACAGCTTAAACAGAATGACAGAACTACAGAATGTCTTGGGTTGGAAAGGACTTTTAAAACAACATAGTCTAACCCCCTGCCATGGCAGGGACACCTTCCACTGTCCCAGGCTGCTCCCAGCCCTGTCCAACCTGGCCTTGGGCACTGCCAGGGATGCAGGGGCAGCCCCAGCTGCTCTGGGCACCCTGTGCCAGGGCCTGCCCACCCTCACAGGGAAGAATTCCTTCCCAATATTCCAGCTGGCCCTGCCCTGTGGCAATTCAAAGCTGTTCCCCTGTGTCCTGTCTCGTATTTGTGGTGCACATGAACACCCTGACTGAAGAAGCTGTTGCAGGATTGACCCCTTGGTTATGAGCTTACTTCTCAAGCACATCCTCGTGGAAGCCTTAGGACATCAGGGGTCAGGGGAACAGCTTCTGTTAACAGAATTGTGTTGCTTTGTCTTGCAAGAATGGAGATGAGCTTCAGGGGTCTGGACTCTTGTCTCTGGGACCTTCATGGTCACTTTTTTTTTCCACCTCCAAGTCTCACTTTACACACCAATAAACTGTATCTTTTTCTTCCATGGGGATGCCTGAGTGCTGCACTTATGTGCTCCAAAAATGCTTTGTTAGTGCCAAGTATTATCTTATTATAATTATTATCGTATTATTAATTACAGCCTACAGCCTTTCCCTTGAGCACTAGGAGCCTGTAGAGGTCCAGTGAAGAAGACAACACCTGGAGGGGGTCACAGGTTTGCACACACAGGCCTGAAATTCCTGAATCAGGATCCCGTGTGGTGGGGAAGAGTGAGGAGGTGCTGCCCCTGTATTTAATATTCAGCACCTAGAAGAGAAATTCTTTGGTCAAAGCAACATCGTGGAGGAGGAATTCTTTGTTCTATGAAAGGTTAATGCACCTGGGTAGCAGCCGAGAGCGTTTGCATGCAGAGAGATCATTAATCCATGCAGTAATAATTTGTGAAATAAAAATCAATCTTGGAAAGAAGGCAAAGCCTCTAGTTCCAAAGTAATGGACTGCCTTTTGCACTGCATCTCGTTAAGCAAGACCCAAATGCATAATGGGCTCAATTTCCATGCAAGGCTTCTCTGCAGCCCAGAAAAACTAATAGCAACCCTAAACAAGCCCTGCTGCCTTTCAGGCCCCGCAATTGCAGCTCAATTAGCACAGCAGTCCCAGCCACGGCAGGATAGTTTTAAATGGCCAAAGCTGCAATGCTTGTTCCAGGTAAGAGGAGAGCTCCTGGGCTGATGGACCAGGCCTGCAGACATGCCTGGCAGCATCACCTCTTGGTGAGATCACAGGATGGACAGGGTTAGACCCTCTCTGAAGGAGCTTTAGAGGGGCTCAGAGGCATTTGAGCTCCTCTCCACTTGGAAGGAGAAAGGGGATGCACAGAGGGCTGCAAGATGCCTCAAGGACGTGGTCCCACAGCCTCACTCGTGGCTCTTCTGCTCCTGTTCACTCAAGAAGGAAAAAATCTAGGGGTCAAACACAACACCCAAAGAGCACTTGGTCCCTCAGGCAAGGCTTGGTCCAAAGGCTGCCAAAATCTATTAATGTGCAGCCCTACAGGTAAATAAAACAAGAGGAGAGATAACTGGAAGGGAAAAGCAGGCTCATCTGTGGAGCAGAGAAATCTTTGAAATAAAATGTTTCTTTGAGGAGCAACCCACCAGCTCCTCTGCAGAGGAGTAATGGGGTCAGATTCATTCCTCAGTTCAACAGAAAATGAAATACCTTTTTGCTTTCAACCTGCTCACATGAGTTAAGGTGATATCAGAGCTCCTGTGCTGTAGGCATCTGATTTCTGCCAGGATCCCAAAAAGAAAAACCACGCTTTATCAGTTGCTCCTCAGGTTGAAATCTGTCCCCTTCACCCTTCCCCTGCCTCCCAGGTGCCTTAATTTGAATTTTCTGCTTGGGCTGGACAGATTTCCTAGAGACTGTCAGCAGCAAGGTGAGTGGCATCTGCAGGTGATTTCAGTGAGAGGGAAGCCAGGCAGGCTCAGTGCCAGGCTGCAGCCCAGCCCCGAGTGTGGAGGTGTCACTCTGTAATACTGACAAAGTACAAAATCCAGTCCCAATAATCCTCTTAAGTCGGACAAGAAAATAACTGGTGTGATTGATAACCCAAAGACAATCAAAGTGTTAAGGATTTAAGGAAGGTACCACACATACAGAATATTTCCAGGAAGAGCTACACAGCTTAAAGGACTGTTTTATTTGTATTTTTTCCCCTTTTGCAATACTAAAAGAAGGGAAAAAATAACAATAATAACTTGTAAATGCACTGAAATCAGAGACAGGTTCACCATTGGCTTGAATTGATTTTCAATCAACTTTTAAGGAGCACAGCAGAAATATCAATTAACAACAAAATAATCATTACAATTAAACAAAGAAGATAAAGAATAAATTAGAGAAACACTGGAAATCAATACTGTTCAAGGAGAGAAAATCAGTTGAGTTCAGTTTGAGGAACAAGAAATTGACCAAAATTAGTGCAATTTGGCTTGGGTTGGGGTTTTTCCACTGTGCCTCAGGTGGTGGAAACCCCAAACTGTGGATCCATGTCTCCAGTGGGCTCAGGTGCCACCAGTCTGTCATCTCCCCATTTGTGCCCTGCAAAGTGTGATTCCCTCATGGTTTTGTTTGCACAGCAACCTGAGAGACTGGATATCTGATTCCCACTTTAATTAATGGGAAATGAACATCCCAGACTCCTCTCTCAGGTGTAGAGGAGGTGTTTTCAGACGTGCAAGGTGCTTCAAAGCAAAGAATGGTACAGAGGCAGGCATTCTACTGCTGTAGAAATCTAAACTGTCTGGAGCTCTAGTGGAAATACCATGTTACCTCCACATCCTGGCAGATGTGTTGCAGCAGAGCAACGTGAGGCTTTCAGCTGTACCAAGAGGAACATTTCCTTCACAGAGTACAATAGAACTAGCTTAGCAACATTTTAATAAACCAAACATTCCCCCAAAATTACAGAATGAAGTATCCTTGCATTTTTACTTCTTCAGCTTTGCAAATGTCCCATGCAATTCCTTCCACGAGCCAGAGTTAAATGCCAAATAAAAACAAAATAAAACAAACAAAACAAAACAAAAAACCCAAAACAAAACAAGCAAAAAACCACAAACAAACAAACAAAAAGTGTGAAATTGACAAATAACCCCATCAAAACCCAGTAAAACCACCTCAAGATACCTTTTGAAGAAGTGATACAAGTTCTATTTTGAAGCTTTTGAACTCAATTTAGCCCTGCTGGGAGAGGGCTTGCATCACCTCTTCCTCCAGCCAAGACTGTCAGTGTTCTGCTGCAACTCCTCTGTGATTCAGCCAGAGTGAGGGCAGAAAAACATCCCACCAGAAATGTCAGGTGTACAGAATGGACTGCCAAATACTACAGGATAAGACGGCTCCCACTTCCCAGCTGACTTTACAAGTCTTTCTTGGAAGACAAGGAAATTTTCTGGTAAGTGTGTAGCCTTGCTCTTTGGTCAGGTGGCAGCTCAAGGAAATCCCAAACCACTGCTGGGATCAAAAGGGGCATTTTTTTCCCATTCTGCTACATAGCAGGATAACTTTGGTGGCATGGAAAAGGGGAGAGCTGGCCCTTTGGTGTTACACACTTGGTTCCACATCTCAGCATCACGTCACTTGCTTGATCTGGGAATATTTTTCCCCAAAAAGGATGGACTGCTGATGTTTTGTCCACCTTGGCTGCGTTTCTTTGGTGGGACACAGCCCACTTGTCTTGGCAGAAACATCCAACCTGAGGAGGCTTGTGGGTTTGGAAAGGCAGTGCTCCCAGGAACATCCTTGCCTGAGGGAGCATGACAACTTCAGGATGGCAACCAGGGGCAAATCTCTCTCCTACATATATATGAAGGGGGGCTTTTTTTAACATAACTGCCGTGCTCATAATTCTTCACACTAATCCCATCCCTGGCACAAATCTTCTGTCTCGATTGTACTGTTTTTCCCCTGTCCACATTGTGACATTCATTAAATTCCTGGTGTGCCCAAAGCTTACCAACACGGCACGCTGCTTTATCCGGTGGAGTCAGTCCATCAATAAAGCTCAGCTGCTGAGTTTTTCTGCTGTCCTGCATTTTCAGATCACCCTAAATCATGTGGGTGCTGGAGCCATGTGTCAGGGCCTGAGGTCTGTGTTGGATTCCCCTGTGCTCCAGCAGTACCAGGGATAAGGCAGGAGTGAGGTTTCCCCATCATTCCCAGGGACGCACAAAGCCAGCGCTGGCAAAAATAAAACTAAAAAGTAGTCTCTGCTAAAACTGAGCCTGTCTGGGAGGGGATGAGAACATGAGCAGTGTCTTTCTCCTTGGCTGTGACTTTCCACTCATCTTCTCTCTTTTCTCACTCAGAATGAATGCACAATTAAAACACAATCAATCTCTGTGACATTTCCAAAGTGTGCAGTCAGTGTGCACCAGCCTCTTTCGTAGCCTTGGCGAGAGCCCAGATTTCTTGGAAAAAAAAAAAAAATAAGCTCTTGACTTTCCCCTTGGAGAAACTCAAGATTAAAGGTTGTCGAGTGGGGACAAATCAAGCATTAAATTTGTTGTCAACAAATTAATGTGCTGAAGAGACTTCTCTGAGTGACTCTTTTCAGGTTTAGTAGTAAGTGGGGATGGTTAATTCTAATGGTAGCCAGTGATTTGCATTCAATAGCTCTGTGTAATGTGGGAAAATACAGGATTTTTTAAAAATAGAAGTGACTTGTTACACCTTCCTTTATCAAAAAATAAGGAGAGTGAGAGGTGAAAAACCTATTAGAAGAAAAGCCTCTTGTTTGTGCTAAGAGAAAAAAAAAAGGTGTTCCCAGTTTATAGTTTATTTTATTTGTCATCTCAACAGAGACAGGAAGAAAAATATCAATATTTAAGACTACCTCTAGCAATTGTGTGTTTTGTTTTTCTATTTATACACCCTCGAGGTGCATAGAGGGTTATAGCAATGCCTGGGGTCACACTCATAATAACGGGAACCTCACTTTTATTTTTTTTTTCCCCATCTCTCTTTAAAACAACTCTATTAGTACTGCGCAAGCTACCTTAAGCAGCATCTGACATATACAAACTGTTGCCTGTAGGTTGCCTGTTTGTTTGATTTTCTGCAGTGTGAAGGTTGAGTTGAGTCATTTTGCACCCAATTACTTTGCAGTAAATTTGTCGGATGATTCTTGTCGTGCCGTATTGATCCAACGTGTCACCTTGAACTTGTTTATTGACACATCAAATTCCAAAGGCAGCCCTGTTCAATTTACCACTTCCCAATTATGGCATTTATATGATGTCACTGAAGCTTCTTGTCACGTTCAGATGAGGCCATTTTCCCCCCTCCACCACCAATCACCTGAGCAGCGGTTGCCATTTTTCTCTGACCTTTCCCGAGACAGATGGTGGTTCATAAAATACATCATTAGCACACATGTCATTTTATCTTGCCTGGGTTTTTTAAGTGAAAGGTGCTTTGTTCAACAAAAGGCTTTTCAATTTTGTCCTCAGTGGCGGCGTTGCTAAATGGGGTTCTTATCCTGATGCTGGGGAAGGGGGTTCACCCCCGATGGGTTCACCAGGGGATTTGCAGTTGGACACCAGGAGAGCTTCATCCTTGGCCCAGCAGAAACCTGGTCATGGGACCTGCAAACATCCCAACATCCCAGCTTGCAGCTCTGACACACAAAAATCAGGTGTTGGAAATGGGATGTTGGTGTGGTGTTCACCACTGTGCTTCACTGATGGTCAGAGACAAGCACCGAGAAGCAACAGCTCTTTCCTTTGCAAAGTCTTTCAAGATTTATGAACTTATGATGCCAAAGATACTGAAAATAGCCTCCTTTTTCACCCTGAGGTGTTCTGTTCCCTTTAGAATTGTCCATTCAGCTTCTTGATAACTCAGGAGCTGGACAGGAAGATCATTTGAGAGAACTGCTTTCTCTTAACTCATGATAATATTTTATGCCAATTGCTAGAAATATTATCTGGATGTCTTTGTCCCTTGGATTGACTTAGCAACACACTTGAGCCTTGGTGTTTACTGGGGCTTTGGTCCTTGAGTTCAAGATGTCTGTGTGGTTTTCAAGATGAGCTCTGTCCTCTCACACTGAAGAAACTGGTGTAACCCAGAAGACAATCTGGGCCAAGACAGGTTTTTGTTGTTTGAGGCTCCCTAGGGCTGAGGTCAATGTTAAAGACAAATAGAAGAAATGTGCACTTTTCCAGCCCATGATTTATCACTTGCCAAAACGTGCCTGAGAAAAAAGCCAGGGAAGGGGAGAGAAAAGCTACCACAGCAGAAGAAAATATTATCTTCTTGGCAGTTCCTCAGTTAGGATGCCAGTGGTGCTTTAAAGTAGCTGGAACAAAAACATTTCCGAATCCAATTTCATTAAATATAATTTCTTCTTCTTACTTGATGCTCACTGTTTTACTTCCCCATTTCCCTGGCAGAGGACGTGACAATTTCTGCATTACTAGAACTTAGAAAATAGCAAAGAAATGTCTCTCTAAGTTCCTGAGCACCCCAGCTCCTCTCACATTGCAAGTTCAAATGGCTGCTGTCGTCTCATTCCAACACAGAGGTGCTGCCATGGTGTGGGATGGGAGAGAGGAGCTGCCCACAGGGAAGAAAACAAAGCCAGCAAATGCTCTCAGGTGGGGACCTCGAGTGTCAGGTGTCAGTCAGGAGCCAGTTCCTGATTCACAAACCCCAAAGGAAGGGTTGTGGGTGGATGAGGGGCACCTCCTTGCTCTTGTTCAGGCGGAGCATTGGTGGTGTCAGATGCTGCCAGGTGGTGAGACAGAGAGATGGTTTCTTTCCTACATGTCCTTGGCACCTCTTGCATTTTGTTCCCACCTCAGAGCTCTTGCCCAAGCCTGAGTTACTGTTTGTTTAACAGGCACATAAAGCTCCTTTAAAGACTGAGACTCCTGCTGCAAAGGTTTTGCCTATGTCCCTCCTTCAGCTTTATCCATCTTGTGCACAGCTCCCAGCATCTTCTGCTTTTCTGTTATCAGGTAAGCCACCATCACTTTATGAGCACTAGTTTCTTTTTCCAAAAGTCTTTGTGCCATAAGATACTAAAAATAGCTCCACTCCCTAGCTCTGAAAAAATCCCAAGATTCTAAGTCCACTGGGCACACCTTGGTTGATGAAAATTTGCCTTACACACCCTCAGATGTTGTGGCAGCAGGGGCTGTGCCACAGCCAGGTGTTTGCACGTGGTTTGCATTCTGACTTGGAACCATCACTGCTCTCTCCACCTGGGGCTTTGCAGATATTCCCCTGAATGCAGGAGCCAAAAGCCTAAGGGGGTGATATCCCAGTCTCTGAAGCAAGGGACTGAAGAAAAAGAGATGTCATTCTTGGGATATCAGGTCAGGGAAAGTCCTCTGAACCCAAAGCAAAACCTCCCAACAATCAGGAATATGAAGCCAGGGTCATTTTTAAGATCAGCAGCATGTGCTGGCCTGCCCTGCTGATAAATTACTGGTGGCTGATCAGGTCACCCCTGCAGCCTTTGTGACCTGTCCATACACAACCTGTATCCTGCCAGCCAGAGTGGTTTTGGCAATCTTGAGGACCTCCTCTAAAATTTCAACTGAAGAAGGCCCTTGGCAAACCACAACATTAGAGAATATCCTGAATTGGAAGAGATCTACAAGGATAATCTGGTCCAACTCCTCCCATTGTAGAGACATCCCAAAAATCCCATCCTGTGCCTGAAAGCATTGTCTAACATTCCTGGAGCTCTGGCAGCCTCAGGACCGTGCCCATTCCCTGGGGAAGCTCTTCAGTGCCCAGCACCCTCTGGAGGAAGAACCTTTTCCTGCTGTCCTGAACATCACCATGGTGTTCCCTCAGGTTCTGTCACTGATCGCCAGAGTCCCTGTCCCTGTGCTGCCCCTTGTGAGGAAACAAAGTTTGGGACTCACTTGGTTTTGGCTGAAATGACACCATGTCTTTGTTTGCACCACTGCAATTCTCTGCACACGCTCACAAATAAAACGGGATGGAGAGCAAACGCTCTGGTAGATACTGGATTTATGACATGCCAAGTTTAAATAGCACCCATAAGGCTTAAACCAGCAGCAATGGGGAATCCATTTCTCAACTGCAGCAAGCACACAAGATCTCTCTCTCTCCTCACTGGGTAAGCTGATGCTGGGTACCAATTTCCCGAACTCCTCCTGCCAGGAAATCATGTCTCCACCTCCTCACGTGTGACTTAGGGTTCTTTTGTGGGTTCTTTCTAAAGTCCAAAAAGGTACTAAAATAGCAACCACGCTACTTAAGGGTATCAGGTGACTAGAGACAGCCCTTAGATACCAATTAACCTCTGTGCCAGTTTCAGTCTGGTGTGCACACTCTCATCATGACGGCAACTGTTGAATAATTAATCCCTTAGACTAAACAAACCATTGCCGGGCTGCACTCAGCTTCCTCTTCTGCTCCTTTATGCACTGATGCCTAATTTTTTTCTAATTGATTGTCACCCCCTTTTGAAGGGAAGGCTTTCTTTTTTCCTTTGTGTGGATATGATTATAATCTTTTCTTTGGTTATTTGGGCAGTGTATCAGGGGGTTGTAGTAGCCAACAATGGAAAGAAGTAAAAAGAGTAAGAAAAAAAGGAAGAAAAGGGAAATTGAATGACAAAGGGAAAGAGTAACAATGGAAGAGAGGGCAAATTAGGTGGAGGAGAGGGACAGGAAAGAAGGAAGGAAGGAAGGCGCGGAAGGAAGGCGCGGAAGGAAGGAAGGAAGGCGCGGAAGGAAGGAAGGAAGGCGCGGAAGGAAGGCGCGGAAGGAAGGAAGGAAGGAAGGCGCGGAAGGAAGGAAGGTGCGGAAGGAAGGCGCGGAAGGAAGGCGCGGAAGGAAGGAAGGCGCGGAAGGCGCGGAAGGCGCGGAAGGCGCGGAAGGCGCGGAAGGCGCGGAAGGCGCGGAAGGCGCGGAAGGCGCGGAAGGAAGGAAGGAAGGAAGGAAGGAAGGAAGGAAGGAAGGAAGGAAGGAAGGAAGGAAGGAAGGAAGGAAGGAAGGAAGGAAGGCGCGGAAGGAAGGCGCGGAAGGAAGGAAGGAAGGAAGGCGCGGAAGGAAGGAAGGTGCGGAAGGAAGGCGCGGAAGGAAGGCGCGGAAGGAAGGAAGGAAGGAAGGCGCGGAAGGCGCGGAAGGCGCGGAAGGCGCGGAAGGCGCGGAAGGCGCGGAAGGCGCGGAAGGCGCGGAAGGCAGGAAGGAAGGAAGGAAGGAAGGAAGGAAGGAAGGAAGGAAGGAAGGAAGGAAGGAAGGAAGGAAGGAAGGAAGGAAGGAAGGAAGGAAGGAAGGAAGGAAGGAAGGAAGGAAGGAAGGAAGGAAGGAAGGAAGGAAGGAAGGAAGGAAGGAAGGAAGGAAGGAAGGAAGGAAGGAAGGAAGGAAGGAAGGAAGGAAGGAAGGAAGGCGCGGAAGGAAGGCGCGGAAGGCGCGGAAGGCGCGGAAGGCGCGGAAGGCGCGGAAGGCGCGGAAGGAAGGAAGGAAGGAAGGAAGGAAGGAAGGAAGGAAGGAAGGAAGGAAGGAAGGAAGGAAGGAAGGAAGGAAGGAAGGAAGGAAGGAAGGAAGGAAGGAAGGAAGGAAGGAAGGAAGGAAGGAAGGAAGGAAGGCGCGGAAGGAAGGAAGGCGCGGAAGGAAGGAAGGCGCGGAAGGAAGGAAGGAAGGCGCGGAAGGCGCGGAAGGCGCGGAAGGCGCGGAAGGCAGGAAGGCAGGAAGGAAGGCAGGAAGGAAGGCAGGAAGGAAGGCAGGAAGGAAGGCAGGAAGGGCGGAAGGGCGGAAGGGCGGAAGGGCGGAAGGGCGGAAGGGCGGAAGGAAGGGCGGAAGGAAGGGCGGAAGGAAGGAAGGGCGGAAGGAAGGAAGGAAGGGCGGAAGGAAGGGCGGAAGGGCGGAAGGGCGGAAGGGCGGAAGGGCGGAAGGGCGGAAGGGCGGAAGGGCGGAAGGAAGGAAGGGCGGAAGGAAGGAAGGAAGGGCGGAAGGAAGGAAGGGCGGAAGGAAGGGCGGAAGGAAGGAAGGAAGGAAGGAAGGAAGGAAGGAAGGAAGGAAGGAAGGAAGGAAGGAAGGAAGGAAGGAAGGAAGGAAGGAAGGAAGGAAGGAAGGAAGGAAGGAAGGAAGGAAGGAAGGGCGGAAGGAAGGAAGGAAGGGCGGAAGGAAGGAAGGAAGGGCGGAAGGAAGGAAGGAAGGAAGGAAGGAAGGAAGGAAGGAAGGAAGGAAGGAAGGAAGGGCAGAAGGAAGGAAGGAAGGAAGGAAGGAAGGGCGGAAGGAAGGGCGGAAGGAAGGGCGGAAGGAAGGAAGGGCGGAAGGAAGGAAGGGCGGAAGGAAGGGCGGAAGGAAGGGCGGAAGGGCGGAAGGGCGGAAGGGCGGAAGGGCGGAAGGGCGGAAGGGCGGAAGGGCGGAAGGGCGGAAGGGCGGAAGGAAGGGCGGAAGGAAGGGCGGAAGGAAGGAAGGGCGGAAGGAAGGAAGGAAGGGCGGAAGGAAGGGCGGAAGGAAGGGCGGAAGGGCGGAAGGAAGGGCGGAAGGAAGGAAGGAAGGGCGGAAGGGCGGAAGGAAGGGCGGAAGGAAGGAAGGAAGGAAGGGCGGAAGGAAGGAAGGAAGGGCGGAAGGAAGGAAGGAAGGGCGGAAGGAAGGAAGGAAGGAAGGAAGGAAGGAAGGAAGGAAGGAAGGAAGGAAGGAAGGAAGGAAGGAAGGAAGGAAGGAAGGAAGGAAGGAAGGAAGGAAGGAAGGAAGGAAGGAAGGAAGGAAGGAAGGAAGGAAGGAAGGAAGGAAGGAAGGAAGGAAGGAAGGAAGGAAGGAAGGAAGGAAGGAAGGAAGGAAGGAAGGAAGGAAGGAAGGCGCGGAAGGAAGGCGCGGAAGGAAGGAAGGAAGGAAGGCGCGGAAGGAAGGCGCGGAAGGAAGGAAGGAAGGAAGGAAGGAAGGAAGGAAGGAAGGAAGGAAGGAAGGAAGGAAGGAAGGAAGGAAGGAAGGAAGGAAGGAAGGAAGGAAGGAAGGAAGGAAGGAAGGAAGGAAGGAAGGAAGGAAGGAAGGAGAAGGAAGGAAGGAAGGAAGGAAGGAAGGAAGGAAGGAAGGAAGGAAGGAAGGAAGGAAGGAAGGAAGGAAGGAAGGAAGGAAGGAAGGAAGGAAGGAATCTCTTTAGCAGAACAAAAATATTGTTCTGACAACTAGTTGAAAAATGTATTTTGGTTAGAATGATGGTTTTGTCTGCTATATTATTTTATGCAAAACTCTAAAAATTAAAAATTACCTCCAGGGACTAATTTTTTATTTTATTTTTGCAAATATTAGATAGCCATTTCCATCTTTATTGAACATATTGTCACTCCAAAGTGGCAGCTCATTTGTTATTCTCAGAGCATTCTAAAGATACAGAAATAATACTACAGAGAATACAAATGGCTACACGTTCCATGAGCACTTTCCAGAATATAAATTTGTAGTCAGGGAAGAATTTACTGATACTTCATTGTTTCGTTTTCAAGTCAGAGAAATATTTTCTTACATTTCATGCGTAAAATTGTATGCACTGTTCTACTGCAAACACATCAATTAAAAATAGAGGGGCAGATTTTGTGTTTCTTTGAGGTTTTTCAGGTTAAAGTCTCATAGGCAATCAAGAACAGCTTAAAAGTGTTGAAATATATTTATCTTTATGAGTTGTTTGATTTCATTGTGTTGGTTAAGCACCACCCATGAGTTCACAGTGAGTCTTGGAACATTCTAAGCAGAAATGATGGGAGGTCTGAACCATAAAGCATCAAAGCCTAGAGTTGCAAGGACATTCTTCAATCTTTAATTTTGAGAATACCTCCGGTAAGTGGTGTCAGCAGCCTGTCAAAGCCCACAGGAGCACCAAAGATTCTGTCTCTGCTCAGTGCTGTTCAAACATTACATTTCATGCTTTGGAAAAGCCACACGAGCACCTCGTGTCTCTGAGTGGCACCTTTGGGAAGGGACAAAGAGACACCCAAGAAGTTAAAAAAGCAAATTGGGACTTGTTTACCCATGGGGAGCCAGCTCCAATGTCTGCCAAAGCCTGACTGTGGTAGGAGGTTTGCCCCAAACAGGAGTCCAGGGATTGGGTCCCATGTACTTACTTTTCATTATTCTTAAAATCAATAAGTAGATACTGACTACTCTTAAAGTGAATATCAAGATTAATTGACCCAAGTGGTAAGTATTGATCCAGGAATGGCCAATCGATTGTCAAGGGATGATAAATCTTGAATTTCATAGGAACACGAAGCCACAGGCAGGAGCAACCCCAGGTTCACAGTGGTGGATGAAAACTCAGGGGAGATCCTAGGCAGGGATACCCTGCCAGCACCAAACTTTGCAAAGTGAAAATGCACAAATCCTCCCTTTCTTTCCCCAAGGAAACCTGAGAAAAGTTTGTCACATACGCCAGGCAAAAATCAGAGTCTTTATTGAAGAGTGCAGCAGAAGAAGTGTCCAAGTTGAGTCTTCCTCTGGTGTGGACTGACACTGAAAGAAATATTGGGAGATCTATTGGGAAAGAATCATCCAGGAATGCACCTGAATTCTTTGGTCACTGGAGCTTTTTTAACCAGCACTTTGAAGAGATTCAAGTGAAAAAAAATGTTTTTCACCTGGGATTGAATGCCACATTCTGTGGGGTAGAAGTCAGACAATGTGGATGAATTTTTAATGAGTGATACATATAACATTGACAGGGTAATGTGATTTATCAATAAGATTTCATACAACGGTATTACTGATTTCTGGGAGTTGCAATAACCAGGTATTTATTGGTGCTTTGTCATTTTATTTTTGGCCAAGCACCCCTCAGAAGATCTGGAGTTTGGGGTTGTTTTTTTTTTGTCATTAACTTTAGAATGATTAAAAAAAAAAAAAAAATTAAAAAAAAAACCCCAACAAATCTAGTAGTAAATGGTTGTAATTATGTTACACCAGAAGAGGTTTTTAAATCAAAAGGGAGCTATTCAGTGCTGTAAAATCACAGTCCAGGACAGTGAATGTCTATCCAGACTCTCTCTCCAGCAAGGTTACAGCACAAAGAGCAGAAAGACACAGGGAACAGGCTGCGACCTTCAAGTAAATCCCTCCCCTGCCTGCCCTGATCAAAACCTAAAAGTCCCCGACACCTGGGGCTTCAGGCGCTGCCTTTCTGGGGGTCTCCTAACCGTCTGGAGCAAATGCCCTAAAAAGGTTTCCTCCTTTTCCTCCCCCAGCAGGATCTCTGTGCCTCTTTAGCCACGTTCCCATTCCCCATCTCGGCGGCGCTTCCGCATCCGCAACGCCTCCTCGAAGATGGAACCACCTGGGAGCTGCCAAACAGCATCCAGGCCTCTGGGATGCGAAATATTTGTATTTTAATTGCATTCTTTGTCTTATTTCTAATAAAGGATGATATTATGAGCCTGAGGGCCCGTATTCCTCTTTCTAGGGATCGTCACTGTGCGACGATAAGGAAAATGCGACGTGATGTGGAATATGCATACAATAAAATGTCCTTCAGTGTGGGGAAATATTCTGTCTGCCTTCATAACCTCAGATGGAGGGGAATACAGCTGAGAGCTCTTCCCTTAAGCACTGCTTCTTACCCTGCATTTACTCTTCAGTCTTATTTTCTATAGACTGCCATGAATGACATTTGGGGGCAAGAAAGAGAAGGGAATTTTCAAAAAAAAAAAAAAAAAAAGTGCAGGAGGCATGGGTACAAAACCAATTATTTATAATAGGTTTTGTCCACACACCTCCTGTGCATCATTTGGAACATTTACCCTGTAGGCAGTAAGGAGCAATCAGGTGAGAAATTTGGGTTTGCATCTTGCCAGACGGGCTTAACAACTTTGTGCTGAACTTTAGCTCCCCATCTCCATCTCTGCAACACAGGAGTGTGTTTAATCTAGACAGAAATGCCTAGCAATTTTTTTTCTCAAAGTGTTGATTTTATACTCTTAACCATGCATATAAACATATTTATATTATCAATTTATTATATATATGTGTGGAAAGACATGTTTGCAATGTATGAGTGTCCTTGAGTTTGCACTGGAAAAGAACATTTAGCCAGTAAGAATCTGAGAGCAGTAAGAATTCCATTTATTTCGAAAAGCAAAAAGCTATTGAAAAATATCAGCTAAGCAAAGGAAAACAAAACTCTGAATAGATCCCTAAGCATCATTTGCACCTGTAATGATGAAATATCTGTCATTATTGCACAGCTCTACTAGTGCTAGTTGAACAACAAGTGTTGAAAGACTAGTTTCAGCATGAGCTGTAATTCTCAGGATGCCACTAAAGAAGAAGTTTCTTAGCACTTCTTGCATTAAAAAGCATGAGACAATAGTGCCTCATTTTGTGCAAGAAATTGTTGCATTTCATGCACTTTAAGAGACTTGTCAGGAATCAGACAATGAGTCAGAACTCAGGAAAATGTTTGCTCCTTGTGCTTCATTATTCAATGCTATTCTGATCTCTTTGCTATGCTGTCCTGAGTCAGAAAACACCTGAGGGTGCTGAAAAACTCACTCCATAAAATACAGAAAGAGACTGTGCCAGGAAATCCTCCAATGCAGTCTAAACTTGCATTCAAACACTGCTCAATGTGGCTTTGATTCCTGTGGGCTGCTGGAGTGAGGTTGTTTGACAGCTCCAGTGGGAACTGCCAGAAATAAACAGAGTGAGAACACAGGAGCAAACTTATGTGTGCACTGTTGAAACTATCATAGATCAGAGGTTACCAGGAAAATCAGATTTTTAATCACCTGACAAGGAAAGGAGCAAATGGAACAGAGCTGGGTGCTAATGGACCAGTTCCATTCCTTCTTTACAGTTTCACAAATTAGTGACAAGCTAATCACAACTTTTGAGCTTCAGCCAGTAACACATGTTCCTCAAAATAAAAGGATGCTTTATTTCTGGTTGTCTACTGGATTGCAACCAATCTTTCAAGCACAGAAGCCATAGGCAGGCACAAAATCTTCTGACAGCAGCAGGATGATGAAGATGATGGACTGTATGATTCTTCCAAGGTTCTGATTTCTCATCATTTAAAAGAGGAAAACAAGCTGGCACTCTGAGACCAGTGCTCATCTCCCATCTCTTCCCAAACCTGCACCAGTAATCAGCACACATTAAGGGCTCTTCACATGTGACATAGATTATGTGTGAAAGGTCTGTTCAAAATAGGTAAATGAAGAATCACAGACTCACAGGATGCCCTGAGTTGAAAGGGACTCACAAGAATCATCAAAGCCCTGCTCCTGGCCCTGCACAGGACAGCCTCAGGAATGATGCCTGAGAGCAAATTTAATTATTTAGAAGGTTACAAAATTAACTAGAAGAGCTAATTTAACAGCACCAGCTACCTCACTTACCTGGCCATCCTTTACCCTGTTGCCCTCAGGAAAATGTAGGTGTTGGGTGTTAAAGCCAGCAGCAGGCACTGGAGGAAGACAATTAGCAGCAAGGAAGCATTGCAGCCTGACAGACTTTCACTGAGGCAGTCATAAAATGCTTTTGTTCACATTTTCCAAGATTCATTGGCAGACATGTAATTGATGACAGAGTTAAGAGAGAGAGCGTCTCTCTCGAGCCCCGTGCCAGGCTCCCATGCCATTGATAATGACCTACTTGCATTTACAAGAAATAAGTTCCAACATCCTTTTATTGATACAAAACTGCCCACCATTGAGGAAGTACAAACAGCTCTGCAGAAGCTAAAGATAAATAAAGCTATTAAAACCTATTCCATTTCTCCTGAGCTGCTAAAGTCTGCGGCCTCTTAATTGCTACAAA